>NC_056729.1:586549800-586653335 GCF_019279795.1 Protopterus annectens | reverse complement strand
GCCCTTTTTTTTCTTTAAAAAAAAGGTTTTTAATTTTTTTCCTGAAGGTTATGATGTATGAAACTCAATGTCTGTCATTATTTAGTGATTTCATTCCTAAATGATTTGCCAGAAAACCACAAATTTTATGAGGAACAAACCAAAAATAAGAAGCAAAAATCTATTCATTCTGCAAAAATCTGGACATTTGAGAGGTATAGTTCAACAGGGGCTGTCTTTGAGTTTGCTGCCCTTCCCCCCTCAGAAAATCATGGTTGAATGGAGCCTCCCCCTGCAGCCATTCCAATGTCCCATTCCTTGGTTATTTCACCCCATTTACCATAAATACTGTAATGTGCATACTGCTTTACTTCTGCGATGATTTGGATTTGAAAGTTTTGTTTTGCATTTTACAGCTCAAACACTAATAGATATCTGCTAAACAAAGCAATGCAGTCTCATAATGAAAATAGACTTAGCATTAAAATTTCTCTGTCCTTGAAACTCACTAGCATTGAAACCCACAGTCAAAGAAAATACATTTTGCCAGTGGCAGATAAAGATTAACTTTGGGCTGTTTTCAAATCATAGGCCCCTTGCACATGAAACATACACACACTCTTTGATACACCTTCCTGGTTGTATTAAATTATATTCCTTGTACAATACAGTACAGTTGTTAGACGGCATTTTAAATTTATTGTTTGAACATTTTTCCAGTAAACAATAAAACAAAATGCATGCACCAATAATGACAAAACTGCCCAGTTCAGAACATTTCCATTATAAAAGTCTACTCAAACATCTACAGTCCATCAGTATCAGTAAATATGCACAATCTCTGAAGAAGTAAAAGTCATCTAAATAATTCCACATTAAATAAATCTATAACTAATGAAGAGGTTGCTGCTAGCAAACAACTTTATATTTCATTGTTTCATCTACAAATACAGTGCCTATTGTCCTTGAGGAATAAATTGCCTATGTTGCATTAGAAAATGACAAACTAGTAATATTGCAATAGGGAATGGATGGTAAACCGATAACAGGTTTATAGTTACTAGATATCTTCAAAAAAAAAAAGGACTGCAGCATCCACCCCCTTTATAACACAACATAGTATCAGCAATGCATCTACTTACTGTGAGAGTAGAACCCACAGCCTTCTGCATCAAAAGCAAGTACATTACCTGTTGTGTTATTAACAAGGCAAGCTGAGTCTGCATAAGCAGCACTAGACTTGTTCCCCTACAGCTCTCAGCTTCTTGTAAAATCTACTCGACACTCAGCTGTATCTCTGAACTTTCCAGCACAAGAAATCTGGAAAAAGCCAACATTTATGGGGGGGGGGGGGCAAGAACCAGGGACACATTTTAAACATTGCTTGTATAATGTTGGAAAGTTGCTAGAATAAAATGCTGTGTTACCACCATACAGTTCACTGCCAAGTATTGAACCCAGGACCCTGTGCAAAACAATCAGAACAACATACCACTATGCCAAATCATCTGTTGTGTGAAAAAGAGAAAGACTAAAACTTAAATGTCTACCATTTATTGAATTCAGTTCTCACCATAGCTGTCAACCTCTTAGCACAAAACACCTGAACAAAGCCAATAATGGGGGAATACAGCCCCCAAACATATTCAGTGATTCAGTTCTCACCATAGCTCTCAACCTCTTAGCAAAAAACACATGAACAAAGCCAGTAATGGGGGAATACAGCCTCCAAACATATTCAGTGAATTCAGTTCTCACCATAGTTTCAACCTTAGCACAAAAATCCTGGACGAAGTCAATAATGGGGGAATACAAATTTCAAATATCCATGTTATAAACTTAAAAAATTGCTAGAATAAAAGTTTTTGTGTTACCATGTACTTTCTGAATAATATGAAATTCAAATGCCTCTTATTTTTATATATTTAACATTTGTTAACTAGGAAAGTCTGACTTGGAACAAAAGACAATTTTCAACAGAGGCACACTCCAGACATATATCTTTGTAAGATGGAAGAACATGCAGACCCCACACAGAAAGCACCCCAGCCAAGAATCAAACCAGAGAACCTGTAGTTGTCTAGCAACAATGCGACCACTGCACCACTGAGTGTGCAAGCAAACAAAAATGCAAAAAACACAGATTTTATGAGGAACAGAACAGAACAAATATGAGGCAAAAATCTGCAATGTTTTTTTTTTTACAAATGGTGGTGGATAGAGAATTCAGGTCCTTGCCACCTGCCTCCAAGGTACAGGGTTCAAGCCTGAGTTATTCGCTACCCACCACCATCTGTTCTTTCTAGCTGTCAATATGTAGCAACTGGGGCATTGCACACACAGCTATAGGTTCAGCAGGTACTGTGATTTCTGAGGTGCAGACTGGGTCTCCTCCACTACAGGATCAAAAGAATGTTTCCTGACATATACCAGATTGCTTTGGGCTGGGAGAATAGGATATTTCCTGCACATTCTGTCTTTCCAGACATATAATCACACCAGAAACATTTAAATGACAAGCTTGGTAATGAAATATATTTAACCATACTATACTTTAAATTTTCATAAGTGTAATTTAGTGCACACTGTACTTGCAGAAGTTGGAGATGAATATTGTTTCTTGGAGCAGTATATGTCTGGTCCTTCTTTGTATTCTGAGTACATAAAACTGCAATGAGTGGCAGAGCTGATAGTTTCACCAACATTTCATCAACAAATCAAACTTGCATGCATACATTTTCTGAGTTTATGCCATACTATTACTTTTATTTAGGAAGACCTGCTGTATTTTCAAGTATTCAAAATACATTATGCTACCTACATGAATCGTACTACTCATCTTTTGTATTTGTTTGCAGTCAATCTCTTTTTTTCTATATGAAAGCATGCTTTGATAGGTAATAAATATTTAATGTGGCTTCTACACTAACTGCCAGCTGGGCTGAGAACTGAACATTTTTTTTCCTTAAATGCAGTTGGCTGCTACTGGGTTTTGCTGATCTGAGTGAATTAACCTGTAACAAGACACACACACACACACACACACACACACACACACACACACACACACACACACACACACACACTGCAGTGATCACCACCTACCTGTCTCCAGAACGGCCTGCCATGCATGCGATCCTGTACTCTGCAGCTGTGGTCTCCCGCCGTTTCCCCGATCAGTCCTCCATATTTCCCTGATCGGTCCTCCATACTGGCCCATGTGAAATGCATACTCAGCGCCTGATCAGTCCTCCATACTAGCCCATGCATGCTGTGGTCTCAGTCTCCCGTGAGATGTGAGGAGGCTGGAGCCTCCTGCTACTGGTCCAGTCTGCGGGCGATGCAGTCCGATGACCTTCCGGTTTGTGCGGTCATCACCGCACAGATCTCTGGGTTGGAAGGGTGGAGTTAACTCCTTTCCCCATCCGGACTGCCTAACTGAGCAGTCTGGAGCTCAGGAATGCGTGAGCATGCGTGCTTGGAGTTCTGGTCTGCCTAACACAGCAGTCAGGAACTAAGCACGCATGCGCGGAGTCCGAGATATTTTTTTATTTTTATATGTTCTACGGATATTTTTTTATTTTTATATGTTCTACGGTGGGGGGACTGGGGACTTTATTTTATGCAGGTAGGGGACCCATTTTACAGGTGGGAGGGCTGCAGTCCCGCAGTCCTATAGCATGAGCCGCCCCTGAGTCTCAATAAATATGAAATAGAAAAAAGGAGGGGGAACATGACATAAATAATTGAGGAACTATTAAAGCACATTTTAGGTCTGCATCATTCATGAGAGAGAGAAAATTCCTCCCACTGAAGGCATTGGTAAGTAGCAGACAGATTAAGTTTAGAGTCCTACTACTTGTCACTTGTAAATATACAGCAAGGATTATTTGCAGTGAGAGTTTTCACACCTCAGTATGAGACTATGGGAAGGGTTTATCAAGTTTGTTTGGACTAAAAAAGACTTGTCTTACAAAAAAACGTTTTTATCTGCTTTCTTTTGCTGCAAGTAGCTAACAGCTATTTATAGCATAGAACAAGCTCTGTCAGAGAGATAAATGAGGCTCAGTCAGGTAAACAGAGAAGCAGCTCTTTTACAGAAGGTGTGTTTGGATGACAGTGCTTCACAGTCCTGCCATTATATTTTAATGGCATGAGAAAACAGCACCACTTCCTTATGTCTGGCATGAGTCACATAAAGAGGACTTGAAATGTATTCTGGGAAGAAGGAAGGAAAGCAAGAAAATAAGATCACGTTACCAAGGCAGGCCCCATCATCCGCCATTTTGAGAGAAATACATTAAAATTGTAAAAGAAGTGCTTGGGCTGAATTTGAGTCATTAAAATAGCTCAAAAGCAAAGATACAATGAAAAAAATATATTTTTTGAGTTCTAAGGGGAGTTTTCCTTTTAGTAAGATCTGCTCTAGTTAAAACAACATTAGTATTTAAAGTGACACCAACATTCCTCTGGTTAATTTTATTTACCTTATATGCTTAGAGAACATTTATCATATACAATAGCAGTTCTGTTTATATACTGTAAACATAAAATACAGTGGTATTTACAGATTTACAATATGTCCATTCATTTTGGATACTTTAATTCATGAGCTCTAACACTATCTTACCATTTATGCATGTATGTGTGTGTGTGTGTATCTATATTTACACACACACACACACACACACACACACACACACACACACACACACACACACACACACACACACACACACGCACACACGCACATATGCATATGTATAAAGAGAGAGAGATGTATGTGTGAATAGACAGATATACAAACACATACACAAAGTGACAGATAGCTAGATGTCTCAGCCATACCATCTGACATAGTTTACGCTTGTAAATCAGTCTGTCAATCTCTATAAATAGGTATCTATAAACAGGTATATGTGTGTGTGTGCCTTTCATTCATTGTTCTCTAGTGTGTATGTAGTTCAGTCCTGTGAGGTATGTGTGTGTGAGTGTGTGTGTGTGTGTGTGCGTGCGTGCGTGCGTGCGTGCGTGTGTGTGTGTGTGTGTGTGTGTGTGTGTGTATGCATGTGTGTTTCTTCATTTCTAAATATGTAAACACGCAAACTTTAATGTATTCAGGTACTCCAGTTTTCTGAACCACTACAAAGAAATGTATTTGCAATAATAGTGAGCTTTCATTTTAAATCATACACCCCAACTTGCTCTAAGAAACAATGTATATAAGTGCATTTAAATGTAAACAATAAAGTGTTGTCCAAGGTATAAAAGTAATTACTGATGGGTGTTCTACAAGTTTTGCGGTGTTTCCCTATTTATGGTTATTTTAAACTGTATAATCCACTAGGCAACTATTGAATATTCCTTAATTACCTCCAAGCTTTTCTTCAGTTTCTCTCACTCCCTCCACCCTAGCTTTCTGCTGCAGCCCATAATCAACATGGTCCCCATAATGTATTAACAAGTTTTTGCCTTTTAATTTTTGTTTAACACCTCTATCATCTTTAAGAGCTTTAGCCGTCAGTAGAATACAATGGGCAGCATTTAAATTCAGGCACACTTTACCTGACCGTGCCTGTTGTTGAGGTTCTCATTAGCCAGCAAGTAGCTATTATTGACAATGTCACTATGGAAGTGAGCCCAGGAATGCTTTTTGTTTGAATTTCTGCTCACCAGATTTGCTCTGTATTTGAACCCCATTTTTGGACTACACAAGGGGTGTACAAGACATACTACATTTCCCATCATGTTCTAACTACATTGGTGCACTGGTTTGCTATATGTAAGAAGAAGTCTGTCCTTATTATTGCTTAATGGAGTACTTGCTCTTTATTATATTGCATCAAGCATAAAAGAGATCCTTAAGCTCCACTGTGCAGTCACTCATAGCTCAGAAGAGTTAAGTGGCTGCTTTTATTTTTTCTTAGGCTTCCTGCTTTAAGTCCCAAGTTCACCAATTAAAACAATGGCAGTTTATTACTGAATATATCTGTGTGCAGCCATCAAATCAGATACTATATGCTACATGACCCATGAACCATTTATCTTGCAGTGTGAGACTTTAACTGTCAGCTTAAATAAAGTACAAGGCTATAGTTTAAAATGGTGTGCAAAGGCTGATATTAATTTAACTAAAATAAATTTTCAGAGCAGGAACACTTGTGTAAATCTGTCAGTCATCATCCTTCCTGTGGATTGTACGTGCAATTGTATCAATGTGTATGAGGCCTGACAGGACTGAACTACATACACACTAGAGAACACTGAATGAAAGACCTAATATTAACACACAGGTATTCAGGAAATAATTTACTAAGTGTTGATGGAGACTGCAACATACAATATAATTGTATTCTGCTTATGCATCTGGTGGTTCAGTACAGTTAACAATTTTCTTACTTGTTCATTCTTGTTGGGCAACATGGAATCTAACAGATGGGGAAGGTAGTTAAAATGACTATAGTGACCCCATTAAATATCAAAGCTTGCATTTAAATATAGTTGATCAAAATACAACAAGCTTTTCTGGGTCTCACAGAGGCCTACAAGCGTGTCAGTTTTAATGCAGTGGGCAAAATTGTCATATATCTTCTTTTGGGATGCATATTTAATAAATGCATATGTATTAATTCTACAACATTTATTCTGAGCATAATTAATTTATCCCTCTAATATTTTGGACAGACTGCTTTTACATATCCTCGCTAAGAAAGATCATGAAGAAAATAAAATGAAGTATTCTACAAGTACAGAAGTCAAGCAGGAATGCTAAACCGGAAACTAACAGAACTGCACTTGTACTGAGAAATAGCTGAGTCATTGTAAGATGATGCATGATTACTGACATGCAACTGTTATGCTGCTTCTATTATCATGTGAATTTATAACCTGCATTTGCAGCTTGTGCTACCATTTAACAAATAGATAGAGTGATTGTGTCTTTCGGCTGCCACAGCAGAACTCCGGTCCGCTAATGATTGACAGTAGATTTTTTACATGCTGGCTTGCCAGGCCTAAAGCACAACCTTCAACAAAGGAATGCCCATTCATGCAAGTCGACACACAGAAGACACTAACTGAGAATCGAACGGGCAATGTCTAACTGTGAGGCGACAATGCTACCACAGCATGGATGCGAATTCATACTCAACAACACTGTGGAATCCTCGGGAGGTTTCAGTAACATCTTCTTCTTTCGGCTTTTCCCGGTTATGGGTCACCACAGCGGATCACCTGTCCACTCATGATTGGCAGTGGAGTTTTTACAGTGTTGAGTTGCCAGCCCAGCACCCAACCTTCCACAGAAGGCACCCACACACCTAGGGCCAATTTTAGAGTGTCAAATCCACCTACAGCATGTTTTTGGGATGTGGGAGGAAACTGGAGCACCCAATGAAAACCCACACGACCACAGAGAGGACATGCAGACTCTGCACAGAAGGCATCCCAGCTGAGAATCAAACCAGCAAACCTCTTCTTGTGAGGCGGCAATGCTAACCGCTGCACCACCGTGAAATTACAGAAATCTGTCATAAAAAAAATCTTAACAGTTACCTGTGTTCAAGACCTTAAATATAATTTTTAATTAGCATAAATCAGAAGCATACTTTTTTTCAACAAATCTGCATTTTAAAACTGAGACTTTTCGCAAACTTTATAAGTTCTCTGCCCCTCACTGTGTTAACTTAGCTATTGCATATACATTCATTGTTCTCATAAGCACATGTTCTGAATAGCACCCACAATCATGAAATTGATAAAGTAGGTAATCAGAGAATGCACAAATGTTTTACTAGTTATGTGACATTCTTAGGGCAGTACAACCATCCTTATAATATCTGTGTACAAGCAACTATGAATTAACAGTGGTGGTGCTGCTGTAGCGTTGTCGCCTCATAGTAGTAAGACACTGAAAGGTTCGACTCTCAGCTAGAGTAGCGTCCTCCAACCCTGGTTGGCCCTGCAGCATGCGACCCTCAGGGCTCCATGCGGCCTCAATCTCCTAACACACTGTTGATGCATTATGCCCCAAAACACTTTTTTTTTTTTTGTTTTTTTCGCTCCGTTGTAACCTGTAATGCGAATGTGGCATGTGCATGTGCCACCCTTCTAGTTTTTTTTGAGCCAAAAAGAACTGTTCTGTTTTCACGATGTTTATTTTCATTCAGTGTGTGTGTGTGTGTGTGTGTGTGTGTGTGTGTGTGTGTGTGTGTGTGTGGTGTGTGTCGCTTGTGAGAGGACTCATGTATGGATTTGATGCTGTTGCTTTGAAAGGGGGACAAAATATTACATGTGTTAATAAATATGGGTGAGTGAGTGCATGCATGAAAAATGGTTGGCCAATGGTGTGTGTGTGTGTGTGTGTGTGTGTGTGTGTGTGTGTGTGTGTGTTGTGTGTGTGTGTGTGTGTATACACAAGGTGCATGATGAATGCTAGAGAGCACAAACATTACAGCAATAAGTCTGCCTACTGAACACAAACAAGTTAGCTCACAAATATCATTTAGTAAGTAAAGTACACTTTCATTAAATTGCGGCTTTTCTGACAGGGAGAGTGTTGTAACAAATGATGCTAACTCACTCTTCTAACTTAAAATTCAGGTCAATATCTCAATTTTGCCTCATCTTCCAATGTGTGTTGTTTTAGGAAGTAAAGAAGTGTCATCAAGCGTAATTTCACAGGGTCCCTAGATGAATGATGGAACCAGCCTGGTGGTTAATGGTAGTAGTAGTGGACTGATTATGTAAAAAGCATATATAGTTGTATTGTTTTTTTTTTTCGAACAAACAAAAAAGCACCTTTTTCATTGGTGAGTTCTAACCAGTGGTAGACAACAAAAGTCAAGCATAGCAATGGGCAATTCACAATACTGGCAAATCAATGTGTGGGCACAATGTCATTTTTGGGTGGATGGATTTTGGGTGTGTTGCTGATGTGTTATGTGTTGGGAGTGCTGCAACAGTAGATGATTATTAGGAGCAGAGACTTACGGACTGTGGAGAATATGTTTTCTTTGTTTTGCAAAGATGCTTGCTTTGAGTCCAGAAGTGGATGTATAGCTTCTTGCCATTTACAGTGGATGGATACTTACGGATGGGACAGTCATTTAATGCCAAGAATATTATGGGTCTACCACTGCCAAGTGGTCTTTACTGCCAATGCACTGGAAATGTCTTGGTATACTGGAAATAAATAAAGGGTATAAAAATAAAAATATAGTAAGTGGGCTTAATAGTATAATTTTAATTTACAATATTTTTTTTCACCATTATAATATTTATTTATTTCAGTCAATTAGGGGATACTGGTAGAGACTGTACTTACAAAACTGGAGAGGGTTGCTTGCAGTGTAGAAGTAGGTTTAGTGGTTTGCCTCTGTGGTTGTTTTGTACTAGGATGTTGTTGCATTGTTTTATTTATTATTTTTATTTATTTGTTTTTTTTATTTGAGATTTCATTTGATGCATTGATTTGATTTGATGAAATGATTATACAGGACTGATGATGTTGTATAATGCAATGATGACATAGATGGATTATGCTACAGTTGTTTTGTATGTGTTTTTGATTCAATGTTGTTCTATTTTGATAACTATGCATATTTTATTTTTTTCTTTTATTTTTCCTTGTTTTTATTTTCGTTAAAGAGGATTTTGTCTACTAATACTAGATCAAGTTGATAATACCTTGGAAGACTTTTCGGCATAATACAGAGCGATGAATCCATCTCTATATCCATCTAGGTACCCTTACTAATGGAGGCCATATTTCTGTACCAGCTTATTCAGAATTGTTTTATTAAGTCAGTAATGTGAATTATTTACTTTACAAATTTGTTGTTAGGTTTTTTTGTGAATTATCGTATTGTGGGACTGCTGATGTTGACATTTTTCGCGTAGTTTTTGACCTGGAATTGGTTTTCAGGAAAAATACTAGTGCTGTAGTGAATATCTGTTTGTTTTAAAAAAAAAAAATATATATATATATATATATATATATATATATAAGGCAAATATTAGGCATTTATTAATTGTTCAAATGGGTTGGACACCCCTGAGCTAGAGTGTCTTCTGCATGGAGACATGCGTGAATGGGCGTACCTTCGTTGAAGGGTTGTGAGTTAGGACTGGCAACTCAGCACGTAAAAATCAACTGCCAATCATTAGCGGACCGGAGTTCTGCTGTGGCGACCCCTAACCAGGAAAAGCCGAAAGACACAACAACAAGTTGCAATGTCATACACTACACTGTGGCTTCAGGAACAGTGTTATTTATTTATTTATTTTTGCTGATTTGCATGTCATTATAATAAATTTGATCTGATTATGTACATAGGCAAACCAAGTTTCAGCAATAAACTCACGATGTCACAGTGTTCAAATGTTTACGTTACGCAAAACATCCTCCCCACTTTAGTTTGTGTTTACAATGTCTCAATCAACAATAATTCTGTTGATTTGTAGATCACAGTATTACAAACTTTACCTTAGCATCACAAATACCATTTATTTTAAAATTACTCGGCTTGCCCTGTCCAAGTTAAGGTAAGCGTAAAAAACAGGCATATCAAATGTACTACTACTGCCACAATATGTTTCATGATTTTTAAGATTTGTATGTTAATATGGGATATTAGACAGTGAACACTGAGTACCTTCTGTCATATTAGTAATGGTAGAGGGATCAGGGACAAGGAACATAAATCAAATGATGATAAGAATATTACACTGCTGTCAGAAGCACACCCAAAGACTACAGATTAGCACAACAATATTTAAAGAAAGGCTTTTGGCATGAGTAATGATCATATATGATTACATAGTTACATAATAGACTATCTTTCCATATGACACAATGTAAACAATCTGCATTACAAAGTTTGCAAACGTTATATGATTTCAGAAAAAAAAGGATAAAGAACCTGATGGACTGCTGCTTTTAATGTTTAATAGATAAACAGTGAATGTGAACAATGTTTTAGTTTTATGTTATTTTATGGCTACAGCTTTGGAGTCCGGTAAACAGAAAAGGTGTAGGTGCCATCTAAGCTGTCACAGATAAGAAATTGCTTAACAATTACCTGTGTACAAGCTTTAAATATAACTTTTACTTAAAAGAAATTAGAAGCATTTTTTTGACAAACCTGCGTTTTAAAAAATAACTGAGATTTTCTATAGCCTTTATAACTTCTCAGCCCTTCACCATAATTTGGCCTCAGGAACAGTATGTTGACGTTTTTGCTGATTTACATATCATTATAACAAATTAGAGAAGTTTTGCAAAACAAGGAGAACCATCCTAAAGTAATTATCCATCCATTCATCCATCCATCCATCCATCCATCCATCCATCCATCCATCCATCCATCTATTCATGAATCCATTTTCTAAACCTCATTGTCCAGGAAAGAGTCACAGTCATAGCAGGAGGAGCAGGATAGAACAGAGTTCCCTGTTCCCAGCAAGAGTCCACAGTGGATTATATGACTTTCTGCAGCCATTCCCATGCAAGATGAGAGAAATGAAGCCTTCAACTTGACCTTGGTCTTTCTCATTGTCCCCTCCCAGTTGCCTGCTCCTTTCAGAGATATCTAAGGGGATTCTCACAACTTGTCCACACCACATTAACTGATTTCACACAATATGAAGGAGTAGTGAACCTAGTGACCCTAAGAAAGAATGAAAGAATCTAATTTGTGCTGCTTGTATCCATGATCTCATCCTCTCACTCATTAACTAAGGTACATGATCACAGGTAAGAATGGAATCATAGGCTGACTAGTAAATTGTGAGATTTATCCTGTGACTTAACGCTCACTTCACCAACACCCACAGTACTGTGTCTGCAGTACTACTGTTGCACCCATCTACTGGTCAGTCTGCCAATCCCATCCACCTTCATGATAAGTGATACCCCTAGATGCTCAGACTTATCAACCTAAGTTATCCGTTCCCCCTGACTTGCATAGGCAAGTCCACTCTTTTCTGGGAAAGGGACATGACTTCTGATTTTGAAATACCTATTTTCTTTCATCCCTGACAGTTCACACTTGCAGCAAATTGCTCCAGTACATACTGGAGTTCACAGTCACTTGAAGCTAATAGGATAGCATAATCTGTGAACCGCAATGATGCCACCCATATTTACACATAGTAGAGACTTTCCAGACTTTGGCTGGCCTTAATATCCTGTCCATGAAGTTTACAAACAGGAGTGAAGACTTGACGCATGCTTGGTAGTTCAAAGAATATCAGTGCAGCTATTTCTCCTCAACTACACAGACAAATTGCACTTAGCAGGGGTCCTGGGATGCCAGACCATTGTAACAATATACACACACACCACACACACACACACACACACACACACACACACACACACACACACACACACACACACACACACACACACACACACACACACGTGCATGCATGCACAAACACACACAAACAAAAAAAGTCTAAGCTACATAGTCAAATGTCTTTTCCAAGTCCAAAAGACATGTCATAATTGTGGACAGCTGAGGCATAGTTAGGGGTGAGACAAAGGAAGAAGCTGTTTAGGGGTGAGACAGAGGAAGAAGCTGTCCTGATGCAAGATATTTCAGGCCATGACTGTCAGATACCAATGGTAGAGTAGTGCAGTACTGCTATTCAGAAATTAATTCTGCTAGTATATTTACACTCACGGCTGAAGCACTTCAAGTGGTAGCAAGTTGCTTGTTACATCTGCAGCAAGCGCTTTGCTACAGTTTCAGGAGAGTTTTTTTTTTATCCTCATCTTTGATAAGAATTTAATTAATTTTTCCCCTCAACTTAGAGTTGAGGGGTACCAGATCAGGAAGAAGGGCACCCGATACCCTAGCTATGGTTCTGGTAGACAGTACTGGCAAACTCCGATGATCCCTACAATATTTGTTCAAGGGCAAAAGAGTTGACCCACCATTCCACTGCAAGGCTGAAGTTCACCTTGTTTCTGTTGAATCAGGGAGATAAATATGCATTCATACAAAAATGATTTATCCCTTTAATGTTAAAAAAACAAAACACTATAGTATCAGTGGTAAGGAAATAGTATGTATTTATTTATTCATTTGTTTGTTTCTGAGGTTTGAGGCTTGCTCTGGTTAAAATTTTCTAACAACTTTGGATGCCCACTTTTATTTGATATAACAATTGTGATTTAATTATTTATTTGTATCATGGTCTGAGATAAGTACTTGGCTAGCTCTCATTGTGGGCCATTTTAAGCCTACCTAATTTTCCTTGGTGAAAAACAAACCTTGCACTGCTTGTCTGTGAGGTAGCCATCTTAACTATTATGACAGCCCCTTACTCTTTATGTCCCTCCTTTATGGTTTACTTATTTAATTATTTATTTTATTTATTTATTTGGTGGGTTTAGTGATACTTTAGGTTTTAGATGTACTGATTTCTGGGAGAGACAGTGTTTGCATTGCATAAAGTTCCAGAGCATCTTCCTTTGCCACATTCTCTTTAGAGTGATCCTGTGTCATACGTTGCTCTTTCATATGGGAGCTCACTGGCCTATCACTCCACGACATTGATTGCATCAGAGTTGCCACAGTTTCCTGTTCCTTCTCTTGCTGTCCAACTTCAACTGAACATTTGCACTGGTTCCCTGTGAAAGGCTCCAAAGTATCTTCATATAGCAACTGATCAGATGTTTCCTGCTCCACTGGTTTCTCCTTAATTTGGGGATCCATTGTTCTATCCTGCTGTGATGTTATCTGAGTTAAATTTTCTACACTAAATCCTTCACTTTGCAGGTAATTCAAAACCTCAGCTGTTATTTCTTTAACTTCTCCATTATTACTCTTTTCTGCTTCAATAAAAATCACTGGTGGTCAGTACATATAAATAAACTTTACAATACTTGGAAGAAACTGCTTAGATACATTGTAAGGCCAGAACCTCTCATCAAAATGAGAATATAAAACACCTCACCATGAAACTGAAGGCAGCTATTGAGACCAGAAAACCCTACAATTACACTGATTTGCTTCTGAGACTAAGGCTAATTATAAGTTTTTCTTCAGCAATGCTAGAAAACTAAGGAATAATTCATACCACTGCTCAGAACACAATTATAAAGGCACCATGTATTCAAATCCTTCCTTCCTCTGAAATGTCTCTTAAGCTTGTCCCCATGTCATGTTGCCCCATCTCTTTTGTGTCTCCTCATTCCTTCTTTTATATTTTTACACCATTCTCGTTGCCCTCTATTTTCCATCTGCCTAAGTAGGTTATATGCTAAGGCCTGCCTGGGTATGTGTGGGAGTCTCTAGCCTTAGTTTCCTTACTTTGTCTTAGCTTGTTTCTGAGACCCTTCTCCGTTTCCCTTTCTCTATCCAACTTCCATGTCCTTCTGTAATTTTAGTAGTTTGGTCTCCTCTGAATCCACTGGCAGGTTTCTTAATACACATGCTATAACTGGGAGAATAGGTTCATAGGTAGGTACTAGGCTATCGGCCCTAGGGTCTATATAAGCTTAGCCAAAAAGGTATCCCGGCTTTCGCCACCCAAAAAAATTATTTTCCTGTGCCCCTGTCGAGCAGAGCCACAGAGGTGATCCCCGGGGTGAATTTCCTATTTCCCATCCAATCATCAAGATTTTTCTTGAAGAGTGTTAATGAGGAGCTTTGTTTGATATAGATAGGTAGTTTGTTTCAGAGTATGGGAAGTCTCTGGGACGGGAGTCTATCCCTCCAGCATGTTCTGTTTATTGTGGTGACAAGGTTTAGGTCCCTAGAGCATGTAGCTCATAGGGATTGGGATTTTTTTAAGTGGAGCATGTCCAACAGCTCTGGGTTTGACATTGCTTTGTATGTTAGGCAGAGATCCCTCTGAGTAGGCGATATGCGATGGAGTAAAGCTAGAGTTTTTTGAGACGGTCTGCATGGAGCATCTGTTTGAGGCCAGTAATTCTCTTTGTGAGGTATTTCTGCAGCCTTTTCAGTTGTTTTAGATGTCTTGTGAGGTACATACCAAAAGGGGCATTGTACTCTATAATGGGTCTAATGAGTGACAAGTAGAGGGGAACAATGACCTCTTTTTTCCTGGATGAGAAACCTTTTGTGATGAGGTGTGCCATGTAGAAGGATTTCCTGACTACTGTGGCAATATGGTTATCAAAGGAGTGACTACTGTCCACCTGTGTCCCAAAGTCTCTTATCACACTTTCGGTGTTAAGTAGACTATCACCTATGTGGTAGCTCATGGGTACAGAATTTTTACCAAAGGGGATGACAATGCACTTTTTGGCATTGAGCTTGAGGCCATGGCTTTGACACCAGGTATCTGTCTCAGTGAGGCCCTTTTGTAGGATGTCCACATCTTTAGGAGTTTCGATTATGGCTCCTAGTTTGCAGTCATCTGTGAACTTCATTAGCCAAAGATCTTCTGTGTTAGCCTGTACATTAGAAAAGTAGATATCAAACAGGAGAGGACCCAGAACTGAACCCTTGTCACTGGTCTGAAGTCAGATTTGGAGTTTGCTACTTTCACAGTGTGGGTTCTGTCAGTGAGCCCGTTGGCAACCCATCTTGTGACACAGGGATGTATACCTAGTTTACTGAGTTTATCTATAATTTCAGAGAGGGGATGGTGTCAAAAGCCTTGGCAAGATCTAGGTAGGCTGTGTGAACAACTTTACCCTCGTCTACAGCTTTGGTGACTGCGTCAAAAAAGTCTATCAGGTTTAGGAGACATGATCTGCCTTTTACAAACCCAAACTGGGTGGGGTCCAGAGTTTGGAGATTACCAATGTCTTTGTTTATAAGTTCCATGATGATATGTTCCATGGCCTTGCAGACCAGGCTCGTTAGGCTAATGGGGCA
Source organism: Protopterus annectens (assembly GCF_019279795.1). Taxonomy (NCBI): domain Eukaryota; kingdom Metazoa; phylum Chordata; order Ceratodontiformes; family Protopteridae; genus Protopterus; species Protopterus annectens. Next base: position 586,637,496 of record NC_056729.1, on the reverse strand, counting down.
GTAGTTCCTGGGGACTCTGGTGGCTCCCCCTTTGTGAAGTGGGATAACTGTCACTATGTGCCAGTCAGTGGGCACATAGCCTGAGGTGAGGCTATGACTGAACATGGTATTTAGGTGAGGTGCCAGTTCATCCTGTAGTTCATGTAGAACGCAGCCTGGGATGTTCTCAGGTCCCATGGATGCTGCTTTCTTGGCTTTGGAGAGTGTGGTTTCTACCTCTGCAGCCATGATTACAGGAACTTTGCATTATTCCGGTATAGAGATGGGCCCTCTAGGGGGTGTGAGGGGGGTCAAGTTAGCACTGAACCTATCTGCCAGGATGTTGGCAATATCAGTTGGTTCTGTATATTTAGTGCCATTGTGCTTTAACCCAGAGCAGATCTGAGTGTTGACACTGAGATTCTTGACATACCTATAGAATGCTTTATGGTTGTCTTTAGAATCTGTGGCAATTTCATTTTCATAACTAGCTATGGAGGATTTTATGAGGGATCTCAGCTTCTTACTGAGGCTGACCAGGGAATTCCTCCAATCATGGGATTTTACTCATCAATGTAATCATTTTGATTCTGCCTGGTTGTATGTAAGTTTTGTGTCCTCCCCTTTCCAGTGTCACCTTTATTTTCTCTGCCTCCTGTCCAAATTATTTTGTATTATAGCACTTAATGTGTTTGCTACATATACTACCATTTCATTTCCTTTCCTTTCCTTTCCCTTCCTTTCCCTTCCTGTCCCTTCCTTTCCCTTCCTTTTTCCTTTCTTATTTTGACCATCACTGTCTTTTTCTGGTTGCATCTAAGTCCAGAGGCCATTTCAAACCTTGCAAAAAATGGAATTATTTCCTCTATGCAGTCATCTGTGTACATTATGACCCCTGACTGTACTCCTGTTCTTGTCTCTACTTGAGGTAACATTTCCTCACTTCAGTTGCTAGCTCTTCTAAGACTGATGAGAAAAGCCCTGGGGCCGTAGATTCATTAAGGGGATTGATCTCTAATCCCCTAGTTCCATCCTGTCTTTGCCCCCCCACCCCACATTTTGGGGTCACTACCACACTGGCTCTATTCATTGTGTCTTTTGTGTCCTGTTTCACTTATCCTATTATGATCCTCCTGCATAGCTCTCCATACTGCCTTTCAGCCCAGCCGTAGAACACTACCAGGTACCAGCTGGGCCCTTAATCTTTCTGCCTTTCATTGCCATCACTGCCTCTTTGATATCCTCCATCATGATGTTTGCATTCAGTTTCTCCCTGTATATTCTTATACTTCCTACTCTGCCTATGATCTCCTAGTACACTTCCTCTTCCTACTTCTGCTCATGGTATACCTGTTAGCAGTATTTCCTAAAGGCTTCATTAACCCAGCTGTCCTCTTCTATAATCCCACCCACTTTTTCCCTAATGCTTGATACCTGTCATTCTTACCTTTACTTTTTTACACTTCATTGCGTGAGATCTCCCCTTTTTCTCCACAGTTATCCCCCAGTAGTCCCCACTACAGTTGCTTTATTTCCACTTCAGTTGTTACCTTTCCTTCATGTTCAGTTTTTATTACTGCTTCCTCTGTCCTTAGTGTTTCTCTGCCGATGCCATTTTTTTCTCATTTCCCTTTGTATCCTGTTCTATTCTCTTTCCTGTTTTATCTCCTCCTCATCTCGCCTCTTTTTCCACCTATCCCCTTCTCATGATTTTCCTTTAACCAGTGTTTTCCAAATTCTGCCTTGTCTGCAGTGTTCTCCACCATTGTCTCCTCTGTCGTTTTTGTACTTGTTGCTTCCTTTCTTGATCTTTCCACTTGTAGCTCCCCATCCCAACCCCCCATTCCCTATCTGCCATTACTGCCATTCTTTATGCTGTATTGTCCAATATATATCTTTCCTGTATTTCGTTCTCCTCCACCATTTTTAAATGTTCCTCTTTATCTAGCATTATGTGCAATGTCAGGATCTCTAATTAAGCAACTTCTGGTAAATGTGTATTCCCTCTTTTCGGGGTGTCTTTCCTTCTCAATATCCTTCCACTCTCATTTACCTATTTATTTTGTGTTTATTCTGTACTCTCTTTTGTCAAAGAGTCTGCCTTTTTTGGGATCTGATGTGATATTGCAGTTTCTTTAATGATTTCATATCCTTCTCTTTTTTATCAGATTACATTCTTCAAAGAACCTGCTGAAAAAATCCTGTGTATCCTTCTTTGTGATATTCAGGTTTCCTAATGTACATCTCCTTCCTTTTATTCTTTTTATCAAATGATTCCTCTCCCCTGCTACTTTTTTGCATCCTTTAAGTCACTACACAACATCAGTTTATGAAAAGGGTGGCCACTTCCCTCTTCCTAACCCCTGCAAGAGGAGTGTCTCCCTTGGGGTACTGTGGACTCAGTCTTTACCTTTAATTTGGTCTCCTTAAGCAACACCATATCTCTTTACATTTTGCTCATTATTGTTTTTACTTTTTTACTTTTGATCAGGTGTGTGCCACCCCCCACTTCTTCTATGTTGACACTCTCAATCTGTGTTCATTCTCTTCTGTTATTTTTGTTTTTGTACCTCCTTTCTTCCCCTCAGCATTGCCTTTGAATGATTCCCCCCTCTTCTCACTGGTTTTCTTGCTGAGCCAGAACCACTGTCCTTTGTCCTTCACTTGCACTCAATAACATAATCCCACAAAGAGTTGTATTTGATCCCTTCCAGCCTGTGATTTGTGCGCTGCTGGACTTTGATCATTCACTCAGTCCTTTTTTTTACCCAGTTCTGATTTGGCCTTCTGGCTTTCACTTCTCCCTGATTTCCTCCTATTTGATGTCTGCTTTTGGTCTCTCCCATTTTCCATAGCTGCTGCATGTTTCCTTTGCATTTGTTCCTATGTTTGTTGCAGTTTGATGCATTCTATTTCACTTTGATCTAAAACTTTGCAGTTAGACCTAACACTGGTGTTTCAATAATTATTTATTTCTCTGTTTCCCCTATTTTTCATTCATATACCACAATACTTTTGCCCATTGTTTCAAAGAGAAAGTTTACTTTTATGTGAAAATACAAACATTTAAAATATAGTTTAACTTCATAAAATATCATATAACAGCAATCTAGTTATTTATGAACCCTCCTTTTACCAGTGCCTTTCTATCACTGCTCATCACAATGCATTAAAAAATGTATTAACTTTGAATAGTGTCCCATGTTCATACATCACATTAGTTGTTTTCAGTTTCATTGACCCCTTTGTCCTGTAACTTCTGTGACTTAAATATCTCTGTCCTTTTGACATACAGTCATGACCCAATAGCTGCTTACAACAGAATGTACTGAGTCCATCTGTTCCTTGTTTTCTCTTGCGCCATCTCCCCTTCTCATCTCCCCAGTATATCCACACATACAGCTTAGATGGCTTCTCTTCTTTCAGGCTCCTTTTCTGGAATAATTTTCCTGCTATTGTTCCTTGTTTGACCACTCCAGCCTTTTCAGGCTCTCTGGAGTCCAGCAGTGGAAGTCTAAATCTCTTAAGCCTTATTGTGCTGTGTCTCCTCTTTAACAGTATGTTCTTCTTCTTCAGTTTCTTGTATATCAAGCCCAGCTTTTACTGTGATCACTATCAAACTCTCATTTTCTGCAGGATTTCTGTTTTGACCAGCTTCTTGTTCACCTTACTGCATTTTTTTGTGCACAGCCCTCACATTTCATCTGTTGTCCATGTTCTTTTCAATATCTCTGTTGTGTGCTATTCAGAGGATCTTGTATGCTCCATTTATCTTGTTGATATTGCTCTGTGTCCTTGTTTATTTCCTCTTTAGTTCTTTTTCTTGGTGGTATGTTAAGGTATATCTTAGCTGTCCTCCTCCTGCACCTACCATTCTGTCAACTCTGTGGATTCTTTCTATTATGAGTTTTTGTAGTCAGAGCTGGATCCAGCACTAAGTGGCCTAGGCAGTCGCATAGGGGCCACTAGCTGGGGAGGCCCACTGGCCAAGCGGCTGCCACAAAACTTACATTTCTTCTTCTTTTAGAATGTACTCTCCATGTGTTACATTTCTTCTTTAAGGACACACACACACACACACACACACACACACACACACACACACACACACACACACACACACACACACACACACACACACACAGAGTACATCCTTAGTAGTGTCTGCACATGCGCCTTTAGTATGATGCACATTTAAACATCAGAGCACATGATTTTTGTCACAAGCATGGCTTTGGATTGTTGTTGCCATTCTGTTCAAATCCGGAATGGGTTATTTCTGAAATAAACACAGGTAGAGGGGGGGTCTGTGATGCTTCATTTAGGAATGGCAGGTTGGTTAACTTACTCAGGCTTAATCCCTGTACCTTGAATATAGGACCCTACAGCCTGAATCCTCTACACCAACTGCCAAACTGTCATCAGCAAGTGAATTTCAAGGACCGTTGAGTTTCTGTGCATTTTCAAACACTGTTGAGTTTTTGTACATTCTCAAGGAGTGTTGAGTTTCTGTGCATTTTAAAAGTCTGTTGAGTTTCTGTGCATTTTCAAGGAATATTGAGTTTCAAGGGAAGTTTACTGTTGCTTATGCTGTCTGTTTTCAACGTGAACTGTTTTGTTTATGAAATAGCCATCATTAGTGTTTTGCTATAAATTTTAAAAACATTGTTAGTAACACAGCAGGTAGCATACTTGTCTTTGGTGCAGAAGGTTGTGGGTTTTACTCCCATGCCATGTAGATGGAGTGCTGATATTGCAGTGCCCCCATTAAGGGGGGACAGGGTTGCTATATTCATGAGTGTGTTCTGCTTTGGATAAGATGCTTAGCAACTAAGAACCTGTTGCCAGTTTGACAGCTAATCCGTATGGCAATATTACCAGCTTACCTTTTTAATATAACATAGGCAGTTTATTCTTCATTGGCAGCAGGCATGGAATTTGTGCATGAAACACTGAAATGAAAAGTTATTTGCCAGAAGCAACCTATTTGGTAGTTATAGATCTGTTTAATATAGATTTTTTCAGATGACTTTCACTTCTGCAGAGACTTTGTTGATTGATATTTGTGGATTGTAATGACAGAAGTTTGAGTGGCCTTTTGTGGTTGAAATGATCTGGAATGGGTAGTTTTATCATTATTGATTCATACATTTTGTTTCATTGCTTATTGGAAAAATGATCAAAGCTATACATTTAAAACACACTCTAACAAGTGGTGCTGTATTATACAAGGAATATAACTTAATGCAATTAGTATGGTGCATCAAAGAGCACAAGCATGTATGCCTGGTCCAAAAAAATGCATGGAAGGGACCTATGGTTTGGAAACAGCCCAAAGGCAAACTTAACCTGCCACTGGCCAGATGCATTTTTTTTGAATGTGGGTTTCAATGCCTTTTCAATTAATGTTAGTTTCAAGGGCAGAGAAGCGTACTGTTCATGCTAAGTCTGTTTTCATTGTGCAACTGTATTGTTTTGTTTAGCAAATGGCTATCAGTGTTTGTGCTATAAAATTTGAAATAAAAGCTTTAAATATCTCTAATCATTGTATAAGTAAAGAAGAAAATCGTATGCACACAGACGGGTTTGAACAATTTTCATGGTAACTGGGAAGAAATAGCCAAGTAATGGGACACTGGAATAGCTGGGTGGTGCTACCAGTGGAGGGGGGGCTGATCTATTACCCTGCCTAGGGCCCCATTTGACAATGATCTGGCTCTGCTTGTAGTCTAGGCAAGTAAAATTTTGACTACAGAAATTCCAGTAGCATTATTTTCAGTTCTGTATCTAAGACTTGTTTTGGTACTCCTATTATTGTTATGATGTTTCTTTTATATCTGCTTTCTAGGTCATCCAGTTTTCGTACTTGTCATTGTAGTGTTTTCTGTTTCTGTCAGCCTTCTATTGTGTTCCTGTACTTCTGACCTCAGAGCTGTTCTGTCCTTTTCCAAGTCCTGGGCTGAGACTATAATTGGTCCAATGGGATCAGTAGTCTACCTCAGTTAACAAATTGTATAAATAAATAAATAATACATTTCAGCTTATTGGCTTTTTTGTTGATTGCTTTTTGTTTCCCTTATCAGGGCTACATCACCAGCGACTGAGTTGTTTTCCCTACAGAGGTGTTTTAAACTCTGTCAGCTGTTGCTCCTTTTTTTCCTTTTCCTACAGTCTGATCAACTGGCTCAAGGACAGAACCCACATGGTTAGAATTGCTGGAGCCATGTCAGACTCCAAACCAGTTACAAGTGGTGTCCCACAAGGCTCAGTCCTGGGAACTCTCTTGTTCGGTATATATTTCTCAGAGGTACAGGCCAACACAGAAGGACTGTGGCTGACCAAGTTCGCAGATGACTGCAAACTGGGCACCATAATCAACTCTCCAGCCGACACAAGCATCCTCCAAAAGGGCCTCATAGAAACAGACAACTGGTGCCAGAGCCATGGCCTCAAGCTAAATGCCAAAAAGTGTATAGTCATCCCCTTTGGCAAAAACAAAGTGTCCACAAATTGCCACATAGGTGGTAATCCATTAAGTACAGAAGAAGTAATTAGGGACCTGGGGACCCAAGTTGATAGCAATCCCTCATTTGATAACCACGTGGCCAAAGTGGTTAGAAAAACATTTTATATAGTCCACCTAATCATGAAGGGATTCACATCTAGATCAGGGGAGGTCATCGTGCCTCTTTACTCATCCCTCATCAGGCCCATAATTGAGTACAATGCCCCTTTTGGGATGTACCTTACCAGACACCTGCAGCAACTGGAAAGACCCCAAAAGTACCTCACCAAGAGGATCAAAGGGCTCAAACAGATGCCATATGCTGCCCGGTTAAAGAAACTCCAGCTCTACTCAGTGGCATACCGCCTGTTCAGAGGCGATCTGTGCCTGATGTATAAAGCCATGTCCAACCCGGAATTAATGGACATGCTGCACCTCAGAAAATCCAAATCCCATCGAGCTACACGCTCAAGAGACTTGAACCTCAGCACTGAAATATATAGGACATGCTGGAGGGACAGATTCATAACCCAGAGGCTCCCTTCACTCTGGAATAAAATCCCAGTCCAGGTTAGGCAGAGTCCCTCACTGACTCGATTCAAGAGGAATCTTGATGAGTGGATGGGAGATCGTAGGTTTACCCCGGGTATCACTTCTGTGTTACTGTTAGGCAGACGCACAGTATACTAACCTCGAAAAAGGGCATAGCAAAATAAATTTAAAACAGGTGGCGAAAGCCAAACGCATTCTGGCTAGGCTTATAAATGCCCTAGGGCAGATAGCCTAGTATGAACCTATGAACCTATGATTTTTCTTGTGTTTTTTTTTCCCACCTGGAAGTAGTTGATTAGTTACTTTTTCCAAGACCTGTTGTCCAGAGTTCTGAGCTTAAGTAGCCATCTTGATTGCACTTTCTGGTACCCCCTATTGCTAACAGAGTTTCATCAATATTCCCTATGACCATTACAGACTTCCATTCACCATATAATGCCTTATATGCACTATTTTTCTTTTTTTAATCTCTGTCCAATTGTCGGATTTAACATGCTGTTAAATTAGTTTTAGGACAAAGTAGTGGACTTTGATGACAGTTTGATGGTGAAAAAAAAATGCCCTGGCTTGGATTTATACAGAATCCAGGAATTCATGAGCAATCCCTGCATTACAGTAAGCAACTGTGTACAGTGAGGGGCCGCTAACAAAATGTTTCTTTAGTCAGAGATGCACTGAGCATGAGCATAGGAGGTCAAACAATATTGCTACTTGCTATACATGCTAATAGTTGTATAATGACATGTAATGAACAATGGTATTAAAATGGGTGGCTTTGTGTATGCAAATAAGCCAAAGCAAGATGGTGGAGCAATTCAGAAGTGTATAAAGATAGTGATGTGGCACATGATCAATAGTGTTAATGACTTCAGTAAAATTCTGGGTGTACATGCATGGAAGTAGCAGAAATATGTTAGCAGTTGCCACAGCTTTAGTGAATGTGCACATTCAACAGGCTATTATTGCTACTAGTAGCCATGGGGAAGCATGCTGACACCCTCAGAGGTGCAACATCAACAAGCTGTGCTTAGCATTTCATGGTCTGCATAACACCTACACTATAGAGCAGAACCATGTGGATAGGAACACTACACAGGAGCTGAAAGATACATATTGGTTTTACCTGCGGTTTCATGAGATCTGTGGATTACCTATTCAAGTGGATACTAAAATATGTGTGGCTCTACATGTTACAGCTATAGGGACTTTTCAGTGACAAACATGGGATATTGTGGGGATATATACATATATGCAGCTATCATCACTTGCACTGTAGGAGAAGGAACACAACATTGCAATGGCTTCCATGAGGGAATATGTAACTGCTTTACAGACTGAAAATAAAGGAGTGCACTTTGTGTGTCAGCAGTGGAAATGGAAGTGACTGCTGTCCCTGGTCGTGTGTGTGTGTGTGTGTGTGTGTGTGTGTGTGTGTGTGTGTGTGTGTGTGTGTGTGTGTGTGTGTGTGTGTGTGTGTGTGTGTGTGTGTGTGTGTGTGAATGGTGTGCCTGTAGGTATGCTGAAACTTAGCCTTAGCAGAAGCTCCAGAAATGTTGCTCAATTTCACATGTAAGTCCAGGGAATGCATGGAAAATCTGCAGGCATCCTGTGCATGTCTCGATCCATGGGAGATGTCTTTCATGAGTGTCATGGACAGTAAGTAGCACATGCAGCACCTGCATTAGTACCATGGCCTCAGGGATACTGTCTCCTGCACATATACATGGGTCTATATCACATAGTTAAACTGTCATAAGTTTGACTATGTAAATATCGAACCCGGAAGTTTGAAATGCAAGAACTTTGAACCCTCAGAACAGCGATTTTTTTCCTAGGGAAAAAAAATTGCTGTTCTGGCACAAAATAAAAAAAATTAGCACTTCAAACTCTTCCTAATGTGGGGGGCTTCACCCCCTCAACATGGGGAGCTTTGCCCCCTACACCCCCCTACTTAAATATACCAACTCCGAGATCTCAGCACAGTGGGGAAATAGCAAAGCCGTGGAAACGGTCCACCAAATTTTTTCCCTGGGAAAAAATTTGGTGTTCCGCAGCTTCGCTACTTTGAAATTTTGAACTTCCCAGTTCAAAGTGTCGGCGTTCAGACAATTCTGCATTCAAACTAATATAGACCCCATATACACCTTCACACTCAAGTGACTGTGGAAGTAGTGATGTTGCTTGACTGTGACCTTGGCTGTACATGTCCACAATTGCCACCTTCAGTAGAGGAAGAGGTGAAGCAGCTCTGTGAAGCACACCTGTCATATAACATAGGAGCCCATGAGGACCTGCACTGCACCAGGAGGTGATCAGTCTTATTGCACATGTAACATATATAGGACATGGACTCCCATACATCATCATGCACACTCTGCAATACCAGTATCATCTTCACAAAGGCTGATGTATTAATGGCTTGTGTCTCTACAAAGGTCCGGCACATTTTCTGGACTGCAACAATTGATACAGCTAGTTCTGGGGGAGGGTGGTATTCATGACATCTACAACCACCAATACGTACACCCACATGGTCATTTTAACACCCTATAGAGCTTTTGGCAGACAGGGATGGCTTGATCATGGGAGGGTGACACACTGCCCTGACTGCATGTGTCGACACCAACTTGTCTCTTGTATGTTGTGCCTGTGTCTTGAGGGGTATCCACATATACAGAGGCTGTTTCCATGGCCTAGGTAGGAGATCTCATCTGTACACTCCCTCTATCCAATAATGATATTGCATCCCCTAACCATGCTAGTTATTCACTGTCATCATAGTCAGAGTTGGGCCCCTCTCCAACATCAGGCTGTGAAATTTCCATGGCAGTAAAGCTGGAAAGAACATCAGCTATGAATGCACCAAAGCAGAAGACCCAGTGTAAGTATGACCCATGACCTCTACATTACTTCCAGTGCAGAATTAATAGACATGGAGAATAGTGGCAATAATGGGTAATATAACCATACCTTCTGCAGGTGCCTTGTTACTTGTATCTTTGATGTGCTTAATGTACAGGAAGCATACAACTTCAGTATCATTTTCAGTAACAAAAGGAACAAACAAAAAGAGTCATGTCTTAATACAGAGAGAGAGAGAGAGAGAGGGAGTGATACACACCTGCTTCATATCCATTTGATACTCTAATAGCAAACTACAACACACCACCATGGGATCATGATGAGTCTGATCCTTCACACAGAGTCAGCAGAAACTTCTTCATCTCCATCAGTGAAGGCTCAGCTGATGGCCTGCCTCCTATACAAGGGGGGCAGCAGGGTTTTTTATATCATGAATCATATTAGTGGCCCTACATCTGAACTGTTTTTGGTTGTGGTCCTGGCCAATGACAGCGTTATCTACAATGACATCTAGCCAGGCAAGGTCATCACAGGGTTGGACAGCAGTCTCCTGCCTAAGTAGCCATTGGTCATGGAGATGGGTGACCTGCACCAAGCCTTCATTCAATGCATGGAAGAACTTGCTCTTCTTTGCTTTACCTTGGCAAGGTGTGGTGCTGTGTGGAGAAAGAATAGACCATATGCGTATGACACTAAGGACTGCTTGCCAAAGTAGATTATCTGCAGTGTGTCGTCTATCCTGTACACCTGTTCAGGAATGCTGATATGTACAAATACCACTATGCTGCACTCCATTAAAATGCTATATGGCTCAAACTAAGCCCCCCCTACAAACCCAACCAATTCAGCATTCCACACCCCCCATCCAGTAATAAATGTTCCTCTTCTCTGGACAAGTAGTGTAGTTTAAGCTATTTAGTACAGCTGACTTACGATGCATGTCTTTTACAACTATGAGTCCATAATAGAACTGTCCAGTATACAGGTAAGGTTAGAGCACACATCAAATCTGATGATACCTAATGGCTATAATGGATAAGGATTTCCACCGTGCCTATGCAACAGTGGTCTGTACACTGGACAACACTATGAATATAACAGCTGACTGCATACATAATACATTGGCAAGTTTCAGCTACAAAAAGGTCTGTTGGTCTCAGCATATCACAAACTTTGTTGGCCCAGCACTTTTAAGTGCTGCATTACAGAACTGATCTGGGGTACACCTTCCACAATCTTCCCGTTATTTGTGTACATGCTCTGTGCTTCACCCAAGTACTTCACTCTTGTTAAAGAAAATAATAATGACATTCACCGTACATATTTCTTCATACAGCATGACCACAATGAAAACTTGTAGTTAACTACTGCAGCAAAGGAAGGTAAGAAAAAATTTGCACTTACCTTAAGCAGCTAGTATTCCTGCTTTTCTCACTGTCTGCCAGCTCAGGTGTAGGTGCTTCAGTGATCAGTACTCTACATACCCTTCTATTGGATGATGAGCCTCTGTGCAGCTGCTATGGTTTATATTACACATATTTGGCCCTATGAGTATGATGATTATGCAAATGAGGGCAAAGCTTATGAATGTTCACTCATTCAACATGTTACACCAGGAGTCAGAGTCTCACATACAGACTTACATGCTGTCCTGTACCCACCTGAGCACCTGTACAGTGCATTGAACATGCCTGGGCATCTAAATGGGGAAAAGTGGTTTCCTACATTTCATGATTTAAGCCTACTAAGACACACTATTGCTGCACTAGCCAAACTACTTTGTGTAAAGCTTGACTGAGACTATCACATGTCACCCTTCCAGTTCCTTATTCAGCATATTCAGAATGTCATGGTCCATCTCATACCTGACAGTGGTCATGCATCTAAATTGCTCTACATTAAGCTGCAATTCTTGGAACAGGAAAAGGGCATGACAGTGAGGTGCCTGCCATGATTCTGTGCTATGAGATCTAGAATATGGCAATGGCTTCTAATGGAACTAGTTTACGGAGGGCTCCCCAGTGGTGCTTACAGGAAAGCAAAATCTGTCATTTTTTTCTACACAGAAAACAGCAGGAACCTGGTGACTATTATGAGGATATAAATTGGATGTCTGGCACTGTGTCGCTAAAGATGTTACTGATGCCATAGACATTCCTCAAACTGTCAACCAGTGCTGGCACCACTATAGGGACCTGCAGGGTCACCATTCAGACCTTATGTGCTTATATCAATGGGGGTCAGATTGAGGACACCTGAGATGTATTGTAAGCATGCCAAAAATAATTCATGTTTTTCTTTTTCAACCTTACCAGTGTGGATTGCATACTAAATCCATATTTTTTCCACAGCACAAGAAGCTATTGCAGGGAATTCCCTACAGTACCAGAAGACATTGTACCACATTTCCATGAACAGGGGTGAGTACACATATTTGTTATCATATGCTTAGATGTATAGTTATCCCTTCCTCAGTATTACTTTTGAGATGTGTTACCCTCATAACAATACAAACATATTAGGCAGATTACCTATGGAGAATGTTGTCAACATTTTATCACTATTGCTGGCCTGCCATCTGCTGAAGTCTGTTATGCCTGTGTAGTCCTGAGTCAATTGTGTGTCATATTCACTGCTGGGTTTATGGCTCTGGCAGTATGCCCAGGATGCCTTGTATAATACATGAGGCAAAATGTTGGAGGATATTCCCACACAATCACATTAGTGTAGTTCAGCCTAGGCACAGTACTTGTATACACAGGACAATCACAAACAGTGTAGTTAGTATAGCATTCTTCATAGAACCTACTCATCATACATAGGTAGCAGATATTAGAATACATCTCTCTGCATTTGCACTTGTCATCTGTAAATTTCATTTCAATTCTTTTATAATACTATTAATGTTGTATTTATAATACCACATTATCCTGGTTATGTGGTCATAATACTGTATTTAATGTTATATCTACATTTATCTCCCCTTACTATTGATTGATATCCATTCATTGGCATTATTTTAGTTGTTTTTCTCTATTTATTGTTCATTTATATGCAACAGCTGTAGTAGCAGTACCTGTGACTCTGTCATGGACCATCAGCCTCCACAGAGAAACACCTCCATGCACACCAGCCTCTGTGTCTGCTGGGGTCACCTCCAAAGTAACACTTTCAGGGCAGGCAGATAATCTCTCTCGGTCTGCACCTGGTAGAACTTCACCAGCCAAGAGAGATGTTGTTCAAGTGGCTCCAAGGGGTGAACAATATGCTATCCACAGAGCTTGCAGATGTAGAAAGAAGCTGGTGCTCAAGTGTACTGATGCCCATATCAGACACTGGGAAAGACTCATCTTGCAGTTTGCATAGTTCTACCCTTGATCACCACAGACAGCACCATCAGAGGCAGGACCCTGTGGTGAGGGAGCACAAGGTGACATGTTGACTTCCACTGGTTCTGATATGGGCAGGAAAATACTGGGACCATCGCCACTCAAGTCTTCATTCCAGTGTTTCCATTCCTTTTCTGCCTTTGCCCTCCTGTGTTTGTTGCCCAGTCCTCACCATCACCACTGTCTTCCCTTTGTTTCTCTGACATCTCCCAATCCATTGTCCTCCTCCTCCTCCTCCTCCTGCAATATGTCAGCACTTTCCCTATTACTCTTGTCAGCTTTCTGCATTTGTACATTTGCCCCTGCTGCCTACACTAACCCTCTCACCATTTATTCAACTTACCTTACTTCTTTCCCCACCTTATTCTCTTTGTAAAAGAAAACGGGCATCTAACCGATAAAAAAGTTTTACTCTTTCTTTCCCTACACTATCCTTTTACTTCCTTACCTGCTTCCTCTGCCTACTTTCCACTTTTCCTTCCATCCTATAACCTGTATCTATCCTCTAATCTGGACAAGAAATAGATTTAAAATGGGCAATGAGTCCTTTAAATCTGATAGCGTCCTTTGTCTTCCTGCCGCTTATGTGCAAGCAAAAATGGACTGAGCTGTGTCAACATGCATATATGCACCATGATCTCAAGATTTCCTCATTGCATTATTCAGACACCAATGGGGGAGACATTCCCTTGTAGCAGGCTGAGCTTTGGCTATGAGTTGTTTTTTTATTTCCATGAAAAACTTTGTTCATTGTAAATGAGCTCATTGACTTGGAAAGTAAACACCATCTGGCTCAGTGAGATCATGGACAGCATGTTTCTGAATTACAGGGATCAAGCAATACATTTAGTGAAAAGAAAAAAAAATGATAGTTTAAATCTTAGGAAATAAAATTCATTTCATAGGAGGCAATTCAGATATTAATAGTATTAACAGCTTTTTTAATTTAAGCAAAATAACAAAAAAATGGACTCTAAAACAAATCACAATGCTTCTATAATACTACGATTGTCTGTGGCGTATGAGTAGAATAACTGTGTATTATTATTTTTGCTTACTAACTTTGTAGACATAGAATTTAAGGTCATATTATAATGAAACCTTATTATGCATTTGTAACCTTTTTGTATTGGCAGGCATAGCATAAATTATATTAGTTTATTGGAATTGAGAATATATATATATATATATATATATATATATATATATATATATATATATATAGATAGATAGATACAAATATATATGTATAGCATTGTCTCATGAAATATCAAACACTCAAAAGAGTGAACAAAAAAAAGACATCATTTCAGAGGGACTCCAAAATGATCAAAAACTTTGCAAACTGTAACTATTGTTTTAGTAGGGGGGCCTACACCATCTATTAATTCTGAACTCACACAACTGCAGGGTAAGGGCAAATTCTCTTACCCACTGCAACATGATCTCATACAAATAGTCGCTGGCTAAACCACCATTAAAAAGGCCATTGGCTCATATGAGCTTTTTTTTTGTATCACTAAAAAATGATCAGTCATATGAGTGTTTACTCTTGTAGATTGTAACTATATGTGTATATATAATATATATATATATATATGGTTCTACCTGACTTCGTCGACAGCGCAGAAGACCGACAGGCCGAATTGAGCTCCAAGAGAGAAAAACGAAGAAGACCGACCTAATCATCAGTGGCAGAACATCCCGATGCAGAAGACCGGGGAAATGTGTGGTTTGTGGAATGGGGATGTGTTTTGTTTTTAATAATTGTTATTGTGGTGTGTGCAGTGTATGTTTATGGACTGTCGAATATGTGGTGTCGGTGATGTGGTTGTCGGTGTTGTGTATATATATGTCAGGTAGAACCATATATATATATATATATATATATATATATATAGATGGATATGGATATAATTGTAGACACATAGAGATTAATTCAGAAAGGATACCACAATGTGCACATGAGGTCTACACCTCATGTATTCTTTTTGTATTCAGAGACAGCCCTACTGCAGTCCTTTAGCATAAAGATGTGCATTACCATGGTGATGTAGTATAGCTAGGGTGGGGTGAGAGGGGCAACTGCAACAGGTGCAAAGTGTTTGGGGGTGATATCAGCTGATCTGGATCTCGCTCTTGTGCAATACTGTTTTTTAAAAGCTGGTCTTTCATTTGGATTCAAACCCGAGTTCTGTAACACTCCATGCAGGCAGAGTATATACTGTGAATCCAATAAAGCATTCAGTCCGAAACACAGCCAGGGTATAAAAATAAATATATTTGATACGGTGAGCACTTTCGCGAGTACCAAGCTTGCTTCTTTAGATCATTAAAATAAACCAGAACACTAACATTAATTTAAAAACTCAACATCCAATCAAATCCCAGGCTTTAAATTACAAATTATCTGTTCAAGCAAAGCCTCTTAAAGCGATTTCAACCCATTTCTTAAAATAAGCATCACTTATAAAACATGTTGTATAAAGAATATTATATAAAAAACAGTAAGATCTCACTATATAGAGACACTGATAATGTACATGCAACTAAACAAATATTAATCACTCAGAACTTTTTAAGTTAAAAAGGTATCAAATGCAGAGGTTTTGTTTTGAAGCATGTCTTCATTTTAAAATAGTGCCTTGTGGCCTCAGAGTACTAAACATGCCAAGTAAAGGCGAACAGTTTCTAGAACTGCTTAAATCATGGCAACAATTAAATAGCGAGACTGTTTTTTCATGTATGAATTTGCTTATCTGGTATTTTGAAACAGAAGAGCGCAAACTGACAGAAGGTGTAAGGAATCGACAGATTATGTTATATGAGTTATACCCAGAACAAGTGATGGATTCTAAGTTTATGGACTTAATTGATACAATAGAGGTGTTTGAAAGGAAATTAATTCAAAATAAGTTTAAGAAAATGGAAAGAGACATTCTGGATTTTTGTTTGGGTAGGTTTTTTTACCTGGCCAAAACAATGAGATGATAGACCTGAGTGTAATCATAAGAGAAATACTATGGGCTTGCAACAAGATAACGTTGTTGTTCCTGTGACTTTTATAGGTCAGAATGATAACATTATTGAAACTGTGCCTCCATCTGATGAACAGTCTATGTGTACTAATGATGTACAAGGAGGTGGAGGCTCTAAGCAGATAAATTTGAGGAAGGAAATTAGAAGCCATCAATGTACTTCCAGTAATACAGATAACAATGTCCCCCCTACAAAAGGTCCAAATGAACCAGTGGTATGGCCAAAAGACCTTTATATATGGCTTCATAAACCACTCATTTATGAAATTACCACTCCCGATACGTCACAGAAGCAGTTACAGTCAATGTCAATCCAGGAGCAGGGGGCAACAGAAAAGGAAATATATTCCAGAAGGAGAAGGATATCATACCATCAAGAAGTTACAGAAAAACATGGGCAATCCCTGATATGGAATATTTCTCAAAGGAATTTGTCCCAGAGTGAGATCTTAGTGCTTGAAAAGGGCCTTACATTTATTCCATCACAGAAAAGGAAATATATTCCAGAAGGAGAAGGATATCATACCATCAAGAAGTTACAGAAAAACATGGGCAATCCCTGATATGGAATATTTCTCAAAGGAATTTGTCCCAGAGTGAGATCTTAGTGCTTGAAAAGGGCCTTACATTTATTCCATCACAGCCTGCAGAACTAGCAGCGACTGTTTTGGACTTGAAGTTATTTATCCGGAATGTCATGTTGATGGTTCATCAAACATCTAATATAGGTACCGATTGTCATTCTTTTTATAAAAAAACTACTAGTATGATTCCTGTGACTCACCCCCTATTGGAAGCTTTTGGTAAATTGTGTGTCAATGATGTATATGATTTATTTAATGACACTGGACACAAGAAAAGATTTTATAATTTGAGCATGCAGGAACAGCGAGCCCTGAGAGACTTACAAAATGATGTTAACATTACTATAAAACCATCCAACAAAGGTGGGCCTACAGTTATATTGGATACTAGTTATTATGTTAGAGTGATGGAAGGAATGTTGAATGAAAAATCCACCTATCAGTCTGTTAATATTTCAGAAGTCCATAAAACAAAAGATCATATTGATCAGATCTTATTGGAGCTATTGAACACTAGGGCTGTCACTGAAGATGTCTATAAGTATTGTATTGTTAAACATCCGAGAATACCATGTATACAGGGCATTCCTAAGATCCATAAGCATCCATATATTTCTCCAATGAGACAATTGTATCAGGAGCTGGTTGACTCACAGAACCTTTCTCAATTTTTATTGAGAAACAGTTACGTCCAGTTATGAATCTTAGTGAGTATGTTTTACGAGACACAACAGATTTTCTACAAGATTTTTACTTCTTTTTTCTGGATGGAGGAATATAAGTGAATTTTATTTTGTGACTATGGATGTTTGTTCTTTATTCACTGTGATACCCAATGGAGAAGGTGTTTTATCAATAAGAGAATATTTATTGAGTCACAGTGATTTAGATAGGACATATATTAATGTATTACCCAAGTTCATGGAGATTGTTTTGACTAATAATGTTTTTGTGTTTAGAAACCAGTATTATTTGCTGTTGGATGGTATAACTATGGGCACATCTTGTGCCGATAGCTATACCAATATATTTATGGCTGTCTGGGAATATGAACACATATTGAACAATCTGATTTATAGTATATATGTTCCTTTTTACTGTCGTTTTGTTGACGACGTGTTTTTAATTTGGACTGGAGATGAACATATTCTTGATGAATTTTATAATTATATTCAGAATGTTACCACATATTTTACATTTTATATTACTAAAAGTAAGGAAAGGATTGATTTTTTGGATGCTTGTGTTAAAAACGATGAAGAGGGTAAGATCACCACTGAGATACATAGGAAACGCTGTTATCAGAATAAGATATTATATAGGAATAGTATGCACCCCCCATATATTTCCTAATAATATTAAGGGACAAGCCATTAGAGACTCAAGACTTAATGTCAGTGATTAAGGCTTTTATGATGAACTGGACTATTTAAATATGAATTTTATTAATAGGAGTTATAATTACCAACAAGTGAAATTAACTTGTGCTAGAGTTTATGAATCTAGAAGTAATATTGCCCAACCATATTTTTCAGAGATATGTGAACAACATATTCCTTAAAAAGCAAGAATAGAAGGAATGAGAAATTCCATGTTTTATACTAATGATGTTAACTATATTAGGGAAATTATTAATAAACATTGGAATATACTAATTACTGATGAGAGATTGAAAAATATAGTAGGCGAGAAACCTAAATTTAGATACAAAAAATAAAAAAAAATCTGTCAAAAGATTATTATGTGGCCATAAATGTGTTGAACATGTTGACAAGTTAGCAAGCAATGAAGTGATGCATATATATCCTTGTAGGACATGTAATTATTGTCAGTATATTGACATTAGTGGTAGATTTTATCATCCATCTACTGGTAAAAATATATTTTTAATGTCAGAGCTGATTGCAATAGTATGGATATTATATACCTGGCCCATTGCACTGCCTGCAAGTCATTTTATGTAGGAAAAAACAATAGATGGTTAAGAAACCAAAAAAGGGAACGTCTTTATAACATCAACGCTGGGAAAATTTTTGCAAAACATGTTGTGAATACTAGTAATGACCACCAATCCAAGTTTGTGGTTGTTGATCGTTTGGGGGATTTGCAGAAAGATTATTGAAACAAAATGGATTGTTAGATTACGTGCCAACAGTGCAATGGGTCTTAATGGATATATACCATTAAAACTGGTGTTAAGAGCTAGACCTCTGTTTAATTGTTTAGGTATTTTAATAGAGCTTTGGCTAGTATACGTCTATAGAAAACATTTAGTTTTATCGTATTTCTTATGTACATATTTTTTGTGGAGCTTATTTCAGAGTAACTGCATGCACAATTTCAGTATCTCTATATAATGAGGTCTTACTGTTTTTTATACAATATTCTTTATACAATATGTTTTATATGTGATGCTTGTTTTAAGAAATGGGGTGATATTGCTTTAAGAGGCTTTGCTTGAACAGATAGTTTGTAATTTAGAGTAAGTGCCTGGGATTTGATTGGATGTTGAGTTTTTAAATTAATGTTGGTGTTCTGGTTTATTTTAATGGTCTGAAGAAGTAAGCTTGGTATTCGAGAAAGTGCTCACCGCATTAAATACATTTATTTTTATACCCTGGCCATGTTCCGGACTGAATGCTTTATTGGATTCATTGTTTTTATCATAGTAGTATTTGGTCTGTTCATCTTTGTTACTGGTGTGTTTTTTTTTTTTTTTTTTTTTTTTTTTGCTTTGATTCCTTAGGTTATATACTGTAGAAACTGTTTGCTACATATGTATCAATTAGTTCAATACAGTTTAAAATAATTTTTGTTTTAATTAAAACCTGAGCACTTGTGCTCTGTGTGTGGTCTAAAACCTGAGTGCTGTAGCACTTAATGCAGGCAGAATATAAATGGCAGCACTTTGTGTAGGAAGGGTATTGTCGCTTTTGTTTTTGGACATGAATAAACGAGTCTTCATGGGTTCTGTTAAAGCAGCTTTATTACATACAAACACATTAATGTTGTTGACTATTGACTTTAACTTAAGTAACTTATATACAACTAATGACTATGATCATGCATGCTCATTCCTTAGCTGCTCCTACAAAATGGCACGAAGGTTGTGCACATGTGTGGGTTATATACGTGCACATACAGCCTCACATGCTTCTTAAAGATATAGGCACACACACTTTACACTCTGATCTACATCCTCCTTCTTTGAGAAATAGACCATGCAATTGTTATGAGACTATTTGGCATGCAGAAATCACAGGTAATCCATAAATATGCATTATACAATATTAAACATATAAGTATGGGCAATCAAGTCCACGTTGCTGCATATTTCACACTTGGTTTAGACACTTGTCTATATCGTGTGACATAAAATTGGGAATCAGATTTAGCAACTGGGACAGTTTCTGCAAAATGGTTGACCTGTTGAATGTTTGAATCTCTTTCTGGAACACAATCAGACTTTTGAAAACATTCTCTTCTGGAAACAGTGTTTGACTCATTCTTTGATTTAGAGTTTGCATTACAGATACAATGTTGCGACCCGCGGTGGTGGTGCTGCGGTAGCATTGTCACCTCACAGTAAGACGCTGTCTGGTTCAATTCTCAGCTAGAGCGACTTCTGCGTGGAGATATGCGTGAATGGGCGTACCTTTGTTGAAGGTTGTGTGTTAGGGCTGGTAACGCGGCATGTAAAAAAATCGACTACCAATCATTATCAGACCGGAGTTCCGCTGTGGCGACCCCTAACCGGGAAAAGCCGAAATACACAAACAAATTACAGATACAATGTTGTGATTGCAATTATAATGATTCTGGTACAGGAAGAAGAAGTCTGCAATTCCTCCTATACTCCACTCCTTTGGAATCTACCAAGTAAGATCTTGGCTTGGCACAGATGTCTGTAATCTGTCCTATTTGATCAAATCCTTTTGTTGTCTGGATTTGTACCATCTCTTCTTCCCTCAATGGATCAAGTAATCTGCTCAATCGGTCATAACTATATTTCTGGTTATTATGCTTCTTCAACAATTCAGCTTTGATGGTTTTATTGTTCTTAGACTTAGGCTGCAACAGACTTATAGGTAGCATAGTTCTAGTGTGCCTGGAAAGTAGTCTTTGAGCAGGTGAGCCAAGGATATCGTCACAGGGTATATTTCTGAGATTAAGCAAATTCAAGAACACATCTGTATTGTCATGCTTTGACCTTTCAAGTAATTACTTTGCAATCTGTACTGCTCTTTCAGCTAAACTATTGAACTGAGGATATTCAGGACTACTAGTGACATGTACAAAGTCCCATTCTTTACAAATTTCTGAAACAACTGGCCAGTAAATTGAGAAGCATTGTCAGAAAAAAGTTTGTGTGGACTAACATGAACTGAGAAATGATGTTTCAACTTAGTAATAACAGCAGCTGAGGTTAAGTTTGGTAGTAGATCAATCTCAAACCAATTTGAATAAGAGTCTACCAAAACTAAGTAGTGTTGATTGTTCCAGTCAAAGATATCAGTTGCTACACTATACCAAGGTAGTTCAAGAATTGGACTTAGCTGAAGCAGTCCTCTTTGCAAATGCGATTTGGTACTATTGCATACTGAACAAGTCGAAATAACTCTATCACTGTCTTTCAATAATGAAGGCCAAAATACTAATTCTTTTGCTCTTCTCTTACTGGATGTGGCTCCTGGGTGACCACGATGCAAAATCTGGATGTATTCTTGTTGAAAGGAAGCAGGAACAACAATTTTAGGACCTTTGAAAATAATGCCATCTTCCATCAACAATTCATCTCTGTAAGCAAAATACACTTGCACCTCTGGTGATACAATAGATTGCTTTGATGGCCATCCGACATTAATATAGTGAATGAGCTTCTGTGAAATTGGATCAGTCTGCATGTGATCTCTTAATTCATCAAGTCTGGTGGTGGAAAAATTATGCAGTGACATCACATCAAAGTCAAAAGATTCTGCATCAAGCTGTTCTGTTGTAATTCTAGGAGATATGGATAAGGTATCAGCCATATAAATCAATTTGCCTTTAGTGTAGACCAATTTGAAATTGTACTTTTGCAATTTGAGCATCATCCTTTGTAATCTCTCTGGAGCAGAATGCATAGGCTTCTTTAGAATAGTGACTACAGGTTGAGGATCAGTTTCAATCTGAATAGCTCGCCCATAAATATAATCATGAAACTTGGAGCATGCAAATAATATTGCTAACAGTTCCTTCTCAATATGAACATAATGCATCTCAGTTTGCATTGGTGTTCCAGATGCATAGGCTACTGGTCTGCCCTCTTGAAGTATAACTGGACCTAGACCAAATTTCAAAGCATCACAGGAAAGAATAACTGGTTTGTTCACATCATAGTATCTTAACATAGGTGAGGTGGCAATTTTCTGATTAAGGTCTTCAAATACCTTCTGGTGTTGTTCTAACCAAGACCATGTTGCATGTTAACTCTCTTAAAGATGCTGTTAACTCACTGAAGTCTGGTATAAATTTGCCTAAATAGTTGACAATGCCCAAAAAATGCTGTAAACTCTGTACATTGTCTGGTGCTGACATTTCTAGAATAGCTGCTTGCTTGGTTGGGTCAGGGCTCAAGCCTGTACTCGTAAACAAATGTCCTACATGCATAACTTCTGGAGGTCTGAATTTGCACTTCAGGGAATTGGGATTTAAGTTTACTTCATGTGCTCTGTCTGGAACTTTCTTGAGGTTTCTGTCATGCTCTGCTTCACCATTGCCTCCAACTAACAAATCATCTACTATTATGGCACAAGGATAACCAGATAAAAATGTGTTCCATTGCACACTGAAAAACTTCACTTGCAGAATTTATTCCAAATGTCATCCTTAGATTCATAGGTTGGTACTAGGCTATTGACCCTAGGGCCTATACAAGCCTAGCCATAACAATTCCCTGGATATTTCTTCCCACAATATTTACTTCCCTGGACCCCTGTCTAGCAGGGTGACTGACGTAATCCCTGGGGTGAATTTCCTATCTCCCATTCAATAGTCAAGGTTCCTTTAGAAGAGGGCCAAGGAGGTGCTCTGCTTGACATGTATGGGCAGTCTATTTCAGAGTATGGGGAGTCTCTGGGTCAGGAACCTATCCCTCCAGCATGTTTTGTTCATTGTGATGACAAGGTTTAGATCCCTGGATCGTGTGGCTCTGAGGGATTGGGATTTCTTTAAGTGAAGCATGTCCAACAGCTCAGGGTTTGACATGGCCTTGTATGTTAAGCAGAGATCACCTCTGAGTAGATGATATGCCACAGAGCATAGCTGGAGTTTTGTTAGACGATCAGCATAGGGCATCTGCTTTAAGCCTGTGATTCTTTTAGTGAGGTATTTCTGCAGCCTTTCCAGCTGTTGCAGATGTCTTGTGAGGTACATACCAAACAGGGCATTGTACTCTATAATGGGTCTAATGAGGGATGAGTACAGTGGGACAATGACCTCCTTTTTTCTGGATGAAAAGCCCTTAGTGATGAGGTGTGCCACATAGAAGTATTTCCTGACTGTTGTGGTGATGTGGTTATCGAAGGTGAGACCACTGTCCACCTGTGTCCCTAAGTCTCTCATTACACTTTCGGTGTTTATTGTACTGCCACCTATGCAGTAAGTAATTCATGGGTGCATGTTTTTTCCCAAAGGGGATAACTATACATTTCTTGGCATTAAGCTTGTGCCCATGGCTCTTGTACCAAGCATCTGTTTCTGTAAGGCCCTTTTGTAGAATATCCACATAATTTGGGGATTCAATAATGGCTCCCAGTTTGCAGTCATCTGTGAAATTTGTTAGCCAGAGTCCCTTAGTGTTGGCCTGTACTTCAGAGAAGTAGATGCCAAACAAGAGCGGTCCCAGAACTGAACCCTGAGGTACTCCACTTGTCACTTGTCTGGAGCTGGATTTGAAGTCGGCTACTTTTACAGTCTGTGTTCTGTGATGTAGAGATTTATTCCCAGCTTAGTGTGTTTATCTATGATTCCAGACTGAGGGATAGTGTTGAAGGCCTTGGCAAGGTCCAAATAGGCTGTGTGGACTGCCTTAACCTCGTCCACAGCTCTGGAGACTGATTCGAAGAAGTCAATCAGGTTCAGGAGACAAGATTAGCCCTTCATGAACCCAAACTGGGTGGGATCCAGTGTTTGAAGGTTGCCAATGTCTTTGTTTATAAGTTCCATGATAATGCATTCCATGCCTTTGCAGATCAGGCTTGTCAGACTGATGGGACGGTAGTTCCAGGGATCCAAGGTGGATACTCCCTTGTGGAGTGGAATAACTGCAGCTGTGCACTACTCAGTGGGCATGAAGCAATCCGTATCTGCCAAATGAAGTACCAAAAGTAGTTAGAAATGAGAATTTGCGATCAGGCATCACTTGCCAAAATGGACTCTTTGCATCCAAAACAGAAAATTCAGTGGCATTCGGTATTAGTGCTGCAACTTCTTCAACTGTGCACATTGGATAATACAGTTTTTTTAATGCTTTGTTCAAATTCTTTGGTCAATGCATATTCTGATTTCCTCTGAACCTTTTTTAAGAGTGGTTACCATGGATGACACCCATTCTGTTGGTTCTGTGACTGGACAAATCACACCTTGTTGCACCATTTTATCCAACTGAACTTTAACTTTATCTTGCATTGCTATTGGAACTCTTCTTGCTGGTCTGACTACTAGAGTGACCTCTCAGTCTAACTTCATGGAATACACAACTGGAAGTTTGCCCAATTTGTCATCAAAAACATCAACATTGGAGCTCAGAGCTGCACTCACATGTTGAACTTCTTTATCAAAAGAAAGCAGATTCATTCTTAAACTATCTTTGAGACCCAATAAAGATTGCACTGGTCTTTGGACTAAGTAGCATAACAAGTTTAAACAGTTCTTGGCCAAATAACATGACATTATCACTGAACCTTTGGTTTGAATGTCTTCACCTCCATAAACAACAAGTCTCACACTGCTAGTTAGATTGAGTTGTTCATTAGTTCTCACTCTTGCAAATGTGCCTGCTGATATAACATTACACTTTGACCCAGTGTGTACTTTGAGCTCTTTGGATTTTCCATTGACCAGATAGTACAAAACACTTCACTTCTTAATAAGTTTACTGCATCAGCTCTTTCACCAAGTACTGGTACACCATCTACATAGAAGGCTGACTGCTTCGACTCTACTTCATCAACTTGCTTTTTTTGTGTGACCTTTCTTTGCAACTAAGTGAGGCTTACTTGATTTACAAAACTTTTGGAAACGGTTCCATTTTTTACATTTGTGACGTTGCTGACCAAATGCTAAGCACTTCTCTCTTTTAGACTCATGATTTGCACCACGATTGCGACCGCTAACAATAAAGCTAGATTTGGGTTTTGCTGATTCATGTTTGTGTTGCACTGAGCTGGCGCTGGAGCCTGCACCTTTCCTGGAACTTTCTGGAAAACCTCATAGCTTCTTTGGAAACCCTGTAGTTGCCACATGCTTAGGCCTGCTCTTGTTTGCTATGTGTTGCATACTATCCACATGTGCTCTGGAACCAACTGAACCCACGCTCTTGTCACTCACAAGCATGCCTGTGTGTTTTTCTATCACCTCATGGATTTGACAAATCCCTATTGTTTTGCTCAACATTAAATTACTGTCACAAAGTAAAATCTTTCTCACAGCAGCACTGTTAATACCACATACAAGCCTGTCCTTTATCAGCTCATCTTTTAGATCTCCAAATCAACATGTTTTACTTTATTTCTCAAGTCAGTTATATAAGCTTCAAATGTTTCCCCTGGTTTCTGATCTCTTGTGTAAAACAAATGCCTCTCTAATGTAATATTTGTCTGGGGTTTGCACATTTCTCTAAACTTGCACTTCAAACTCTCAGGGTCTTCCTCTGATTCAGCTTGTACAACAATATGGTAGTCTGCACCTTCTACTTCATATACTGCTGGTGCATAGACAAATGAACGCTCTCTTTCTATGGCCTCTGACCCTGCTAGGTTTAGCAAAATGAATGCCTTGGTGCATGCATCTCTATCTGCATAAGCTGCTTGTATGAAAACATCCTACTCTTGGTCAAATATTCTTCATTTCTCTGCAATATTCTGATCAAACACAAGTAGTAGTAGGGGTTTTCAAAATCCATCTGCCATATTAGTACATACCAGAGAAGGGGTTTGCAAATAAGCATAAACATACACACATGCACATGTGCCAGAATTAATGCCAGTAATTGTCCAATGCCTTTGTGCTCTGAACTTACATTTTCCATTGAGCTTTTCAGAATTATGAGAATAAACAAACTCGTAGTACTTTCAAATAACTGGACTTTGCGAAATAAACATTTCAGGCTTTTTGATACTTTACTGTACTTTGCAAAATAACTTATTGGGTTTCTTGATGCTTTCAGAATATTATCAATAAAGGCAGAAATGCTAAAGTAATACACCATCACTTGCTATACTTTTGGAATTTTATCGGTAAAGGCAGAAATGCTAGTCATTTACCATCACTTATTAAAGTCATCACTTTAAGAAACATTTGAGAACTTTATGATGTGACTGAATAACTCACGAGTGCTGCTAATACTCCTGTAATGTCGTCTTTTGTACGAAAACACCTATCAGTGTAAGAAACATACCAAGCAGCTGCACAATGCAAATAAATTGAACATCTGTTGCCCAAAACTCAATAACTCTTCGAAGTAATTGCACTTTGCGAATAACTGCATACAACACACTGAAATCCCCCCAAAATGGTGGCACCTTACTAAGCAACTCTTTTTTATAGTACAAGAAGCACTCTGTAATGGCAGTACTTTGCAAACAGACACACCCATCACAAGAAACTTTTCAAGATAGCTATACTTTGACTGAATTACACAAAATAGTTGCACTTTGCACACAATGAACTCTTTGAAATACATGCAAAGTAATAAGCACACACTATAAGCACTTTTTCACACTCTGAGATATTTCAAATAACTTTAGTTACGCCCTTGATACAATACAAAGTCAAAGTTATTCCCAAATACAGCACTTTGCCAAAACACATACAATTGTCTTGCTTTATGTTTGCTTAATGTGCTTTTTTCTTTTCTTATTGTAATCATTTTGCTCATTTAATCCCTTTTTACGCTCAACACACTTTTCTTGTGCTTGTTTTACTCTTTGCCTTAAACACACTCATTCTGCTTTAAACATGCTTGTTTTTGCTTTAAACATGCTTGCTTTGCTTTACAGTCAGCTGTTCTATCGAGTACTTTTATTTTAAACATTTTCTTTAGTTACAAACTTTTCATACGTTCTGCTTGCCTGATAATGTGGTTTGTGCCCTTGCAATGCCCCTTTATTGTCTTTTGCATCAAGTATACAGCTCGTGTTATTTCTCATTACCTTTGATTCTTTCTAGCTGTGGCTGTGCACTTCTCTGTCAGTTTTACGTTCACTGTCATCTTTACATCTCATGTCTTGGAATATTCTTTTCTTTTCCATCCCAGTTCTGACACCATGGTGCTTTCGTGTTAGGGCACGAATAAACGAGTCTTCGTGGGTTCTGTTCAAGCAGCTTTATTACATACAAACACATTACTGTTGTTGACTATTTACTGCAACTTAAGTAACTTATATAACACTAATGACTAGGATCATGCATGCTCACTCCTTCGATGCTCCTACAAAATGGCACTAAGGTTGTGCACATGTGCAGGTTAAATACGTGCACGTACAGCCTCACATGCTTCTTAAAGATATAAGCACACACACTTTATACTCTGAGCTACAGGTATAAACTGTTCAAGCAGTTTGCTACAGTTTAAAAATAAGACTTTTTTAAATTAAAATAAGTTGAAAAAAGGTTGGGGGCAGGGCACAGAAATGGTACCTGAATGGCTGGGGCAGGAGGGAGGGGGGACATATCATGCATCTGGCCACCTGGTTGATGTGCTAGTAGAAACTGTTTCTTTTTTCTTGCATTTTAAAGGAGGAGAGTGAGTGGGGGCATAGAACTAACTGTAATGTCAATCTTTACAGTTGGCTTAATACAGTGAAGTGCTTTTTTTTTTTACTGTTCACTTGAAGAGCTGAGTGGGTGGGGCCGAGGGTGCTGATTGAACTAGTTATGCTTCTATGAGGTGGGCTGTCTCTGTGGCCGTGCTAATGCTAATGAGGCATTTTATGGGAGAAGTATATGCTAATAAACCACCTGTCACTGCATGCAGTAAGGCATTTATGCAGCTGAACAAATCAGAGATCACTCATCTTCATATGGTAATATGACCAATCTTTGCTGCTGTTGTTAATGAACAAGGTCAAAAGCTCATGTTCAGCCATCATGGTTAATAGTGCCAGGGAGTTTAACTGACCAGTAGTGTTTCAGTGTGTGTGTATGTGTGGGGTAGCTACATGTGTGAACATATGAGTGCAGTGTGTGTGTGTGTGTGTGTGTGTGTGTGTGTGTGTGTGTGTATTTGTGTGTATATGGGTAAATGGGTGACTGTGTCTATGACTGCAATCAGTTAGTGGGGTTGTATATATGTACGTGTGTATGCAAGAATGTGTGGGCTGTCATATCTCTGCACTTGCCCTAGTTCATTGAACAAATCCTGTAACATTGTTGGGGAGAACACTAGACACCAAGGATAGCTCTTCAATAGCATGCCTTAATGGCACTTAAGCAAGGTGTTGGTGGAGGGAATACTAGCCACCATGGACTGCTCTTATGCAGCATGCCTTAATTACATTTAGGGCTGAGGGGAACATTAGCCACCAGGGAGAAACTCTTTAAAATTGTACCTTAATGGTACTTAAATGTGGATTGGGGAAACACTAGCCAGCAGGGATACTCTGCATATTGTGCCTGAAAAAAACAAAAAAAAAAAAACAAAAAACAAAGAAGTCATGGGTAATGAAGAGGAACTCCAGACACCAGGAATAATATTCCTGTCATGACCTAAAGCACTAAAAGTGGATTCAAATGCTAGAACTCTCTCCCCTCTCAAAGTGGATTTTAGTCCTCTGTACCATCACTATCCAACAATGGTAGTACTACATAATAAATAAATAAATAAATAAATAAGTAAATAAAGTAGAAAGGAGGGTGGAAAAAGGCTTCAAAACCTGTGCCTTGCTCTTAGTGAACAGCAGGATTAGCCAACTACAGTGTAAGTATTGCAAGGGTTTTATTACAATATAATCAAGCTCTTGGGCATTAGGACTGCAAAGTTTCATAAGTTATGAGGGAGAGAAACAGGGCACCTAATTAGATAGTGCAGGAGCATCCAGTAAAATCCGGGACAGTTAAGAGGGATGAGGAGGGTGTCCATGTTAAAGGTGGCTTCAGGACAAAGTTGAGATGAACACTAGATGACACCAGGAACACTTTTTGAAATGTGACGGAATCATTTAAAGAAGTTAATAGAGCAGCAGGTCTAGCATTGTGGTACAGTTTCTGCACAGTAAGAAGTATACAACTCTAATGCTTGGCATTCTTGATTGATTGTAATCATCCGTGATTTCTGAGGGCAGGAGCAGCATAAAAGGAGATATCAGGGACACTCTGACAACTCGGGGACAGGTATGGGGTATGTGGTGTGTGCATGCTTATGTGTGTGTGTGTGTGTGTGTGTGTGTGTGTGTGTGTGTGTGTGTGTGTGTGTGTGTGTGTGCGCGCGTATGCGCACATAGGTTCATAGTTCATAGGTGTGTACTATGCTAATGTCCACAAGAGCCTTTATAAGCCTAGATATGAATCTTAAATCTCTGACAAGTTCTGGTACCCTTGATAAGCGTAAGAAGGGGCTTGGGAGATGAACACATGCAGGGCCTGGGAGATAAACCATTTGCAGGGTGCCTGTGCCCATTACACACATAGGTGCTTAATCAGGGACAAATTTCCTGTTTCCCATGCAATTGTCCAAGTTACACTTGAACTGGGTTAGGGAGGAACTCTGCCTCACATGGATGGGGAGCCTCTTCCAAAGAAGGGGTGGTCTTTGGGATGCATATCTGTCTCACCAGCAGGTCCTATTTGTATCACATTCAAGTTAATTTTGTGGATATGCAGGAGGTCTGTCATGGTGGGATATGAAAATTACCTGTATGCCAGCCATATATCTCTCCTTAACAGCCTGTAGGAGACAGAATACAGGAATAGGGCTTTGAGTCACTTTGCATAGGACATGTTATTTACACCCTGTACTCTTTTAAGGAACCTCTGTAGATGTTATGAATTGTTGGTATCTACCTAACCAGGCACATCCAAAGGGGGCATTGTACTCAATGATAGGGCAGATGAATGCTGAATACCAGTGGAACAATGACCTTCTTGGACCAAGATGCCATACCGTTGTTTATAAGTCATACAACATGGAATAATTTCCTTACTACTGTAGACACATGAATGTCAAAAGCTAGATTAATCTCTGTTTGTGTCTCCAAGATCCTGACTAATGGGATAATGGGAAGACTCTTAGGGATGTGTTGTCAATATGATAGGCACTGGGTGGATGACTTCATAAAAGGATACAATTATTCATTTCTTGGCAGTTAGTTTTAGCCCATGGCTCTGTTGGTGGGGGATTATATGACTGTTCCTAATTTGCAATAGTCTGCAAATTTAAATAGCCAGAGGCCCTTGACATTGGCCTTGACTTCAAAGAAGTAAATGACAAAAAGGAGTGGTTCCAGGGCCAATCTCTGACGGACTCCACTTATGGCTGGCCTCTTTGTAGAAGTGGACTCCCCAGTTCCTGCTTCCTGGGTCCTGTCTGTGAGCCAGCTGGCTATTGATCATGTGATAAACTCAAATGGCTGGGTATAAACCCTTAACAGTGCCTGAGTGGAGTACTGTGTCAAATGCCTTGGCCAGGTCAAGGTAGGCAGTGTGAATTATTTTGCCCTCATCTACTGCTTTGGTGACCTCAAAAAAAGTCCACCAACTTAAATAGGCATGACCTTGACAAAACCAAACTATGAGTTGGGTTCCGTGTTTCAAGCTTTCCTATGTCATTATTGATCACTTCCATGGCTTTGCATACTAGATTAGTGAGAATTCTAAGTCTGTAGTTTCCAGGGTATGTAGATATCCCACTCCTTTGCAGATGGATGACTGTTGCTGTTCTCCATTCATATGGCATGAAGCCTGACTGAAGGCTGCAGTTAAACATCAATTCCAAAGGGTCTGATAGTTCATGTTTCATGACATTTAGAAGGCATCGTGGGATACTGTCTGGGCCCATTGATGCAGCATTTGTGGCCTTGGAGACAGCATTGAGGACCGGTTAGCTAGTGATGGTAGGGTGAATTCTATTTGATGGTATTTATTGAGGGGAGGTTTTGAGGGGTAGAGAGGGATAAAGTTACAGTTGAATTCATCTGCCAGTAGGTTTGCTAACCTTCTGGCCCAGTATAGGTGACTCCATTAACAATGAGTTCTGCACACAATTGTGTATTGCTTTTGAAGTTGTGAACATAGCTAAAAATGCCTTGTGTTTAAATGCTTGTCTGTGCCAATCTGATTCATAGGACACCACTGTTAACTACTGCAGGAAAGTGATTATCTGCACTCCTGATACTTAATGACCATTCAGAGATAGGTAAATTAGCTAATAATGAGTTTTGTTTTATTACTTCAGCTAATACATCTCTGAAACAGAAAATACCACATCATGGAAAAAAAACTAGTTTTAGCATAGCCCTTCCCATATGCTCTGGGCTTCTTTCTGAATCCCTGAGATACATTCTATTGTTATTGGTCAAATGTCATGTAAATGTTGATACGTTCATAGGTGTATACTAGGCTAATGTCCACTAGGGCCCTTATAAGCCAAACTGTGCAACCCAAATGTGACCCACACATTTGTTTTATATACGTGTGATTTACTGACTAATTCTGTCCAGGAACCAGACCAGGGATGAATTTCTGACTACACATCCATTGGTTCAAGCTGCACTTAAATAGGGATAGGGAGGAATGTGTTTTACATTGATGGGAAGCCTGCTCCAGAGGATGGGAATTTTCTGAGAAACATGTCTGTCTCTACAACATATCCTATGTATGTTGCAAGTAACATTTAGGTCTTTTAATCTACTAGTTCTGATACTGTTTGTTTTGTGGATGTGCAAAAGGTTAATCAAAACAGGGTCCAGGGTGCCTTGTATGCTAGGTAATGATCATCTCTCGGAAGACTGTATGATAACCGAGTAAAATGACAGGGCTTTGAGGCAATCAATGTAGGACATTGTGTTAACTCAGTGTATTATTTTTGTAAGGAACCTTTGTAGACATTCCAGTTGCTGCAACTGGCTGATCAGGTACATATTGAAGAAGGTGTTATACTCTATGATGGGTCTAATGAGGGCCTAGTACAGTAGTACAATGACCTCTCTGGACCTAGATGCTATGCCCCTGCTTATAAGTAAAGCCAACAACCTGTAATGTTGTTTACTATTGCTGCAACTTTGTATCTCTATCATGTATATGATGTGGAGATTTTCTCCCCGGGTATCCGCTGAAAAAAGACCTGCGTCCAGTTCAAATTTCCTGGTAAACAAATGTTAAATAAAATAAATAAAACATTTTCTTACTACCTTGGACACGTTGGTTGAAGTCTACATTACTATCTACATGAGTGAATCAACTTTAAGGGTTTTTTACTGATAATATAGTTACTCAGGATGGAAGACTTCCCAAAAGGTACTATAAAGCATTTTTTGGTATTGAGTTTCAAGACATGGCTTTGGCACCAACTATTTGTTTGTATTAAATCTTTCTGAAGGGAACTCACATTTTGAGGGGATTCAATGACTGCAACCAGTTTGAAATCATCTGTGAACTTGATTAGCCAGAGGCCTTTGAAATTTGCTTTGACATCAGAGAAGTTGATGTCAAAGATGAGTGGGCCCAGCACAGAGCCCAGGGTAATTCCACTGGTGACCAGCCTTTTTGTGGAGGTGGCTTCACCAATTCTAACCTCCTGGGTCTTATCAGTGCACCAGCTAGTTATCCAGCCTATTATAAGAGAATTTATACCTAGTTCCATAAGTTTGTTGACAATGCCTGAGTCAAATATTATACAACTCTTGTATCAGATGTAGATAGGCAGTATGCACTGCTTTCCCCTCATCCATTGCCTTAGTGACCTATTCGAATAAGTCACCCAGATTCGGTAAGCATGACCTTCCCTTGAGAAAGACAAATTGGGATGGATCCAGTGTCTGGACGTCTCCAATGTCCTTGTTGATACTTTCCACAATAATTCTTTCCAAGGCTTTGCAAATAAGACTAGTCAAACTAATGGGTCTGTAGTTTGCAGGATCTGTTGAAGGTCCTCCCTTATGAAGAGAGATGGCCATTGCAGGACTCCATTCAATTGACACAAAACCTGTTTTTACATTATAGTTAAATAATGACTGCAGGAGTCATGATAAGTCATATCTTAGATTGTTCAGGAGGCATCCTTGGGATGTCATTGGGGTCATGTTCTTGGATTTAGTGAGTGCAGGTAGTGCATGCTCCCTAGTTATAGTTGAAGTGTTATGTTTGGGGGTATTTGGGGGTTGGTGGTTGTGGGTGTGTGTGTGGGGGGAGTAAAGTTGTAACTGAATTTATCAGCTAACAGGTTCACTATATATCCAGGCTAGTTGATTGTGGACCATTAAACACCAGTACAGTTCATTGATGTATGCTGCCCTTGATATTTCTAAAATAGCTGTAGAAGGCATTATGCTTATCTTTCACCTGCGAGTCTGTCTTAACCTCAAAGTTGGCTTTGCTTGACCTAATGAGCTCTCTTAGTTGCCTATTTACTTTAATGGGAGTTTTTTTTTTCTTTATGGGAATTATCCTTCCTAATTTTTGCAATCATTTCTTTCCTTTTTTTGTATATCCTGATTAAATTGGGATGTCACAAGACAGTTTGTTTCTGGGGCTATTCCTGGGTTTTCTTATGTTAGGTACAGCAGCCTCCATGCAGTCACTGACATGTTTGAAGAGCTTCTGAGAACAGGTCAGCAGAGGCTGCTGTATCCTATGCATTTGGAGGGGCATTATATGTTCATAAACCATAACTTCATAAAAGGTAATTTGCCTTGGAATAGTTCCTAACTATTACTGGTTTTAATGGGATTATGGAGTTGATTTTGATTTTGAAGCAGACAGCTTTATGGTCAGACCTTACCAGGGCAGTCCTCTCAACCTCTTAGAGCAAGAAATCGGGACAAAGCCACAAATAATGGGGGGGGGCAAAGGCCCAAAAAATAGAGACACTTTTTCAATATTGCTCTTACAAATTTAGAAAGTTGCTAGAATAACAGGTTTTGTATTACCAAGGATATCAAGTCTGAAACTCAAATGGCTATCATTATTTTCTGACTTCAGTCGTTGATGATGTGCCATTGATTGTCCAGAAAACCACTATTTTATGAGAAACAGGCCACAAATATGAGGCAGAAATCTGCACATTCTGTGAAAATATGGACAGTTGAGAGGTATGATTGGGGGGATGCAGTGTTCTCCCATATCTGTATGCATGAGGTCGAGTATGCTGAAGCCTCTAGGGAGTGTATTCACTATTTAGACAAATGTATTTGTATTCTCAAACTCTAGGGATCTCTGTGCTTGTAGATTTGAGGCCATGTAGGATTTCAAGTCTATAGAGGGATAATTAAAGTCTCCCATGAGTAAGGTGTTAGGTTAGATGGTAAATGTCTCCAGTAGGTCCACGTATGCATTGTGACCTCTTGGGACATGGAGAGTGACCTGTAGCTGGTTAGGATATGGTACAGGATTTTGTCTATGGTAATCTGCATGTGGAGGAACTCCAGCACATCATTCTGTTTGATCACCCCAAAGATATGCTTGTTTATGCTGTATATTGAAACATCTCAACCTTTAGCCTTTGTTTGTGCAGCTACTGGTCTAGAAGTGTGGAAGGCACTGAAACTTTGTGCTGCCAGCAGGAGCGGCCTTAGGTCAACTGGGTCCCCTAGGCAAAAGGGCTCCATGGCACCCCCAACACATCACCCGCTGGCCCCATCCTGGTCTACCTACACCAAATAAATACTGGAAAAGTGCCCCTAGTAGAGCGGCGCCCTAGGCAGCCGCCTAATTGGCCTATGCCTAAGGCTGGCTGTGGCTGCCAGGGTACTCTATGTCTCAGTAACTGCATAGATGTCTATATTCTTGAGTGTGAGGAGGGCTTGGAAGGAGTGTAGTTTTTATTTAAGATCCTGGCATTGAGAAGTAACACTTTGAGGTGAAGCATCAGTGAGTCTACACTAAATTTATACAAATCAGAGTAGCTTTACACATCTGGCAGCATACTACTTCATCTGTGCATTATAAACACTATTCTCAATATTTTAGAGGGGGAAACATTTTTTACTTTTTATTTAGATAAATACTAAGCATAAACATTTGGAATTTATTTATACATTGCACTTGAAAAAAAACTGATAATTAAATTACAGGATAATTAAATTGCAGGATAATGGGTAGGATTCAATAAACCCTACTACTTCATGACATGATGCGCACACAATAACATGCTTACTTGTATTCCATAAGTGGCTTTACATGATGTGTAGAGGCCCATAGACAAAGTAAACATTGTGGCATGCTAATTATGGCATAAACAGCTGAACTGCATGCTAATCAGCAAACTGAAGATGGTGGAGCTATTCACTGAGCTATAAAGCAATCATGTACACTTAGTGTAGCCTTCTGAACTGTATTCTAAAACCTACTGGAATACAATCACAGAAACTACACTGCAGAGGAAAGAATGTTAGGGGCTGATGCTGCTATTCTACATGTGTTTGTGCAACAGGCTCAAGTCTATGCCGCTGCTACTGATAGACCTCAGGCAAGGAAGAGAAGGGTGTTTAAACCCCATTTAACTTTTCATGGTCTGCAACCTCTGTCATCCTCACCTGAGAATAAGGGCAAACCGAGTGAAACCAATACCTATGGAGACCAGCGTTGTGTAGCACTTCAATTATTAGCTATAAGAACCTTTCAATGACCCACAGGGGACATGCTAGGGATGTCACAGGCACCAGCATCCAGAATCCCACACCAATTCCTTAATTCTATGCTACAGCATGCCATTGGCTATATATCGATTTTTCCTCTACCCCTGAGGACAGAGCTAGAACTATGCAGTAATTCAACCCCATAGAACACTTTCCTGAAGTGCCTGGATGCCATGGACTGCAAGTACATTGATGATAAACAGCAAACACAGGGCTGACTCTTCCAATACTGATTTACTTAGCCAGAAACTATCCACTCATAAAAGTAAGCAGAGTCCTAAAACTTAGGGACTCGATAATGTAAATCAACAGAATAATGATAGTGTGAACAATACTGGAGCTAGCCCTAAAAATGCTGATCGAGACACTTCAGTTTTTTTTTGGCATTACTGGTCTTAATGAAACTAGCAGAAACTGATCTGCAAGCAGAAGCAGAAAGAGGAGGAAATTGTTGATGTAGAAACAGGCATAGTTCAAGAATCCTTTGTGATAATGTTTCAAGATATATCTATCTTAAGTGAAGCTCAGAGACAACTACTTGATAAAAGAATATCCTTTATACCAGCACTTCCCTCAAGACTAAGTGAGTTTGTGTTGGATATTAAATGCTTCAGAATAAACACTCTCTTAAGAATATTTATGGCAACATGGGATACACTCATAACAGTGAAACAGCAAATATTTTAAAGAAGCCCAGCATGTTTATTCCTGCCTCGCATCCAGTAGTAGAAATGTTTATGAAAGTATGTTAGAACGAAGTATCTAAACTCAATAATAGTGGAAATCTTTAGGATTTCTATAATTTAAGCTTTGAGGCGAGGAAAGCATTAAAGGCAATGATGAACCATGATGAAATAGTGATCAAGCCCGCTGACGAGGGAGGAGCGATCATGGTCCTGGATTAATCTTTCTACGATAATAGCTGCTAGATACGCTTAATAATGAGAAGACATACAGAAATCCACAAATGGGAAGTGAATACAATCATAAATAAGGTGAAGGATAGCCTTTATGATTTATTCATGGCACATACCATCTCTCAAGAATTATTTGAATATTTAATGGTTTCACATCCTCTGATTCCCACTATTAATGGTCTACCTAAAGTTCATAAGGATAGTCGAAACCTGCCAATGCATCAGATAGTATCTCGTGGAAAATGGCTAACAGAGCCTGCTTGTATTTTTTGAACATAAAGTCAAGATGGCAATTTCCAGAGCACATATGGTACTGAGTGACACCCCACATTTCCTTAGAACACTATCTGATTGTTGCAAGTCTGTAGATATGACAACTAACATAATAATGGTGAGGATGCACATCAAGAATCTTTTCACAGTCATTTTCAATGATTTTGGGATGGAAGTGGTTTGACAATTCTTAAGACGAGAAAGGATATTTGATGCTAACACCATTTTTCAAATTTGTTTACTATTAGAGTTCATTTTAAAGAACAATGTTTTCACATAAAAGTACTATCTACAGAAGTGGGGAGTAGTGATGGGCATATCATGTGTGGTTATTCTAACATAGTTATGGCTCAGTCAGAATCTGCTTATGTGCTCAATACGATGAATCAATAGTTGAAATACATACCCTATTACAAAAGATTTGTGGACAATATATTTTTTCTGTGGGATGGTGATGCACAACAATTAATGGATTTTGTAGGCTATCTAAGCAGCACCACATCCTTCCTACAATTTGAAGTTAATAGCTCCAGCAAAAAACTGCGCTTCTTGGATGTCACACCTCAAATAGGAATAGATGGTAGCTTAGGTACATATATGTACAAGAAGGATTGCTGGAGGAACCATCTACTGTACAGTACTAGTATGCATTCAAGACACATTTATCCACATGTTATGAAGGGACACCTTTTAAGAATCCCCAGAACTTGTATGAATTAGCAGAATTATGATGATGAATTAGAATGGCAGAGAGAGAGGACTTTAGCCAGTGAGGTTATAAAGATGAAGAAATTGAAGAAATAAATTTGGAAAACAGGGTAGTTAGGCATACTAGCGGTCAACCTTACTTTAAGAATGGCAGTAAATGAAATGAAACTGAGAAAGTAGTAAGAAACACAGATCATACCGAAGGACTCAGATGCTTACTTACATATAGTAATGATGCTAAACAGGTGTGCCAAATCATAAGGAATAATTGGAAAATTCTCACTGCCGGTGAAAATAATAAACATATTGTTCGTGACAAACCCTGTTTTTTTCAAGAATAAAAATAACTTGAAATGGATATCATGCCAAGAGAAAGACAGAATTAGAACTATGTCAACCATCATATGAAATGGTACATTCCTCTTCAAGATATGTAAGGATTGTACCTACATTGACTCTAGAAACTGTTTCCAACATCTGACTACTGGGAAAAAATATACACTTGCTACGTATGCAGATTGTAATACCAAAAATGTTATATATACTGCATGCTGTAATTCATGCACTGGTTTTTATGTTGGAAAGACTAATAGACCTTTTAAGGACAGAATCCTTCATCACTTAACTTAAGTGATATAAGCTTTATAATAAAACTAATGCCTTAAGCCAATATACGTCTGCACATCCTGGTCACAAATTCTGCTTCATGGCTTTTGAAATTATAATAGAGATCCCAAGAACTGTGGACCTAGTTAACAGAATCGAAATAATTGAACTAAGGTGGATTGCAGATTTACAAGCTGACAAGTCACCGGGACTGAATGGAACGGCTCCTTTAAAACCCCCATTACAAGGGCAGAAACAAAGAGATAAACTTCAGCTGTACTGGTTCTTTCAAATGCAAGGAAGTTTCTGAACTATTTAAATGCAAGCAGTTTGCTATGCTCCTGGAAGATCTGAAGAAGGCATTATGCCAAAATCACTTATCTCTGAGCTGTACGATTTTATACATTTTATTTGTGCTCTTCTTGGGTTATATATTTGTTATTAAAGTTTTTATTTGGTTTTATTTGAATGATCTACCCTTTCCAAGGTTGCTATGCTTGACTTTGTGCTTATCTACTTAAGAAATAAAGTGAAAACTTTCATTTGCTTCACCTTCATCCATCCAAACAGGCTCAGTGGCGATGTGCAGCCATCAACACTCTGGACAGTACTGAGTGTGGATAATGCACCTGCTGTCTAGCTTACTCTGTGGCACTAAGTGCACCAAGTGTAATTGTAGTGAGTTCATAACAGGGAGGCAAGAGATATACATGCAACACAACTGACTCTGCTTACAATAAACTATTTTGATTCCATAGATCAGTATCAAGTTCAGCATGCATATCTTAGCTGTAACAGCAAGTATCCATGCTTTCTTGTATAGCTCTTGCTAATTGTATTAGGCAAATGTAATAGCATATTGAGATTATATGGGTTCAATTCCCACAAATAACTTACATCTTAACATTCAACAAGTATCATTTTTACTTTTGAAATGCAAATATATTGGATTTAATGCCATGTTGTTAAGTAATCTGTAGTATATTTAAAAGCATATGTGGAATATATGCATATTCCAAGGATTACTTGTAACAATTTACAGTCATTTTTAGATTGAGAAAATTCTATAGCTAGTATAATAATAAAATGATATTTATTGTAATAAAGCATAAATGTAACATATTATGGTTCTAATTATCTCTTTTCTTTTTTTTTGTACTACCCTCATGCCTTATCTCTCTCTCTCTCTCTCTCTCTCTCTTTTCTTTTTTCAGCACAAAGAGGTAGACTATCTGCTGTGGCTTGGCCTGCCAGCCCTCCACTAGCTGCAGCAGCACATCTGAGATAAAACCTGGCAGTACTGCCTCAATAGCCCCTGCACTACATGGGCCACCCACATCAGGTAGCATTGCCCTGCCTGCTGGTGCAGTGGTACACTACAGGGGTATTGGTAGAGGTGGTGATTATGTTACCCCCAGGAGCTGCCAGGAATGGTGCATGATCTAATAGAGATTGGCCTTTGTCCCTGCATCAGTCGCCTGCAGAGGTTGCTCATTAAAATGGAAAAGAGATTCCCATGTCAAGCAGTCTCGCAGGGGAAATGAGGAAGGGGATGGTGGTGACAGTTTTGCGGGACAGCACTAGATTCTTACTGTTCCCAGGCTTAACAAGCACGTGCCTCCAATACCCCCTACCTATCCCCAACCATGATGTCCTCCAACCTTTTGTGTCCATCACCATCCCTGTGTCTCTCCTGTCTGTCTGCACCTACTTCCTCACCTATCCTACATACCTGACCCTCACATCCATATGTCCTTTACCCCAACATTCCTCTCTTTTTGAAATGCAAAAGAAAAAAATGGGCACCTGTCCAACAAAAAAAAAATGTGTCCCATATATAGCTCAACACTTCACATGTGTGTTTTCTCAACTTGATGTGGCCCAATTGGCTATACAACATCATTGCATTGCTGTCACCCATCTATGTTGTGGTGACAGTCCAAATTCATCAAATTTTCTGTACATGTGCACATTACTGTGCTGAAGAAGTGGCTATCTACGGTGCTTTCCTAATCCCCTTTTGCAAATTCCTGTATTGCTTCCCCTTTGTTCTTCCCTCTACATGCCCCCCATTTCACCACTTTCCTATCTACCCCATTTTCACACCTTTACTCTGGTCAAAAATAGCATCACATACCACACACATGGCCAAAAATGGCCCATAAAAGCCTTCACTTTTTGTCCTCTGCATTTGCACAGAATTTGGCATCGCACACCAGTGCTGAGCAACAGTGAATGACTGCTCATGTTCTATGGAAAAACCTGGTGAGTTTTTTCCATCTGTCTCAATAATCCGGTTATCTCTGCACAATTATGTTTAAATATGCTGCATTATAGGAACACAGAGTTAAAGCAGAAGAAAGTCACTAAGTGTAATTTTCTATGTGGAGTATTGACATAAATCACTTAAGAGAAGTTTTGCTTGCCCACAGAATCAAGGGTTCAATTCCAGATGCCTTTTACATCATTTCTATCTGTAATATTATATGTCTATGATATGTTTAATGACCAACATCTTAACATTTGCCACAGTTATGAGTTCTCAGTGAGATATATTGGATACTGGCCAAAAAAAATATTATTTGCATTGGTAGCCATCCCCACAGCTATAACATATTTATCCAGCCTTTTTCGGCTTGTCATAAGTCTGTTGTCTTTCATTACCCCTATATCAGTCATGTCATGTTGCAGTGCATGGAAGCTTAATAATTAGAACAGATCAAAAACATGTCCATGAATGTTACATTACCCCAAACTTTGTTAAGTGTATGTCCATCTCTCTTTGTATATGTACCCCTTCACTCACACCCCTCTTTATGGGTGTGTGTCTATTAGGCTGATGGATGTACAGATCATCTCATTGTTTCTGTATACTGACATGTCTCTGCTGATGGATGATACAAACACGTTACCTTGATTCAGTAGGTGATTAGTGCTCCTGCAGTGTGTAAGGTTCCAAAATCTGCTGTAGGATTCCCTTTGTATCATGTTTGGGTAATGATGGATGAAGTGTTCATCTAATATGATGTGGAAACTGTCTTTACTGTGAAGAAGCATACTGCACACACTTTCTGGAATATCTGGTCTTACACAAATTGATTTCCAGTGTGACCTGCAAAACAGCTACCAGTTGTACAAGTGTATTGAGGTAATCATTACTTGTACAATTTGGGGAAGCCACACACTTTAGTGTAGTCATTGATTGTCATAATTGCAGTCCTGATCACATTTACTTAGCTAATGCCATCCTGACATCATTTGCAAAAAAAAGGAGAAGCATTTGGATTTGAACTCTGGCTCACCCATGTTCTGATAAAGAGCTCGCTGTACTTACACCCTGTGCCACAGAGAAAATCAGGCAAAAGTTGTATTTTCCACAGTCAGTATTGTCCAGAGTGCTGATGGCTGTGCATTGCTGCTGAGCTTGTTTGCTTGTAGGAATTTGAACCAAATAATAGTTAAGCATAGACCCACATTTCCTAGGTACTTAACATCATGCAAACAGGGAAGGTACAGCCAACAGTTACTTATGTAAAAAAAACTTTGGCACTGGTAATTCAAAGAAAGACTACAGCATGCATATCATATTATCTGCCAGCAATTTTTTCCGATAACATATCTTGCAAGCCTGAAACATGAAGCATTATCAACAAACGGATGTATTTTGAAGTTAACTGCAATCAGGCCAATTACTGTATCTCCCTATTTGTACACAGTTTGGCAATTAGCACCAGGGGAAACTGCTACTGCACAAGTCCAAGTTGATTTCCTGAAAATAAATCCATGCATGTGCCAATACTTTACCATCATCTGCACAAATCAGTTTCTCTCAATGCATTATGTGAACAGGTATATAGCACGTCTAACTCTAGTTTCTGTGCTGTAATCCTCCACTACATGGAAATACATTAATGAACACAAGAGAAGGGCACTGACATGTGTGCTTCACTGAACACATACTTTATGATATTTGTGTATACCCTGCAGCAATGCATTTCCAAGTGACATATCTGGACTTGGGCCATTGTCAAATAGACTCCAGCATTACATAGTATAACTGCATTGTTATATTTGGTATGGGTTTGTAGTGACACCAGACATTGACCATCCTTGATCATATCATGTTGATATTGTCAGTAACTTGTATTAATGTAGACATACCTTCATCTGAATATAAAGACACATAACTCCATTATTGCACTACTGCTGTTTCCAAAGTTTGTGTTTGTGTGTGATCTCCACAACATCCTAAGAAACAGGTACATGTTTGTCTCACTTGTGCAATATGCATTCATGATAGCTTCTTTCACCTAGTTTAATTGGATATATTTATATATACTTTTGTAAACTGTACACACACAATTATATCACAAGTCTAGGCTTTGCAAACATGTCTTATTACATTATATGTTGCAAAACTAATGATGATGTCATCCTCTATAAAGTGTAATTTGACATTTTAAAATCAGAGTTCTGTGGTGGTGTGTACATTAAGTACTGTGCTTCCTAGATGGTG
Source organism: Protopterus annectens (assembly GCF_019279795.1). Classification (NCBI taxonomy): domain Eukaryota; kingdom Metazoa; phylum Chordata; order Ceratodontiformes; family Protopteridae; genus Protopterus; species Protopterus annectens. Next base: position 586,594,518 of record NC_056729.1, on the reverse strand, counting down.
TATTTAGATAGGTAGGGGTTCTGATCTCACAGCAGTCAACTTGTGTGTGTAGACAGAAGAGTATGAATCCAAATCTTGCCGCCCTCACTCAAGTACCAACACTCCTACATAACTCCACAGCAATTTCATACAGCCCTCCCAGCATCCTCTTCTCAGCATGCACTGATGATGTCATCCTCTGTAAAATGCACTCTTTCACTACTAACATTAGACTTCTGCTATGGCGTGAGCATTAAGTACGGTGTTCTGTACCTTGTGTAATTAAATAGGCCAAGGTTCTAATCTCACAGCAATATGTATTCATTCAGCTATCCTTCTGCAAACAATTTTACACCAGGATGTGAGTCCACAGCTATGTCAGACACTCCTGCCAAAATCATCTTCTCAGCATGCACTGATAACATCATCCTCTATAAAGTGCACTCTAACACTATTAAAAACAGACATGTGTGGTGGTGCTAATGTTAAGTACTGCATTCTACAGATTGTGTAACTAGATAAGTAGGAGTTCAAATCTCACAACAATCAACTTGAGTGTGTTGTTCATTCAACTATCAGTCTAGAGGCAATTTTACAACAAGATTTGAGTCCACGGTTATGCTAGACACTCCTACCTACTCATTTCTTCTTCTCAGCATACACTGATGATGTCGTCGCTTATAAAATGCACTCTGAGAATGTTAAAGTCAGACATCTTTAGTGGCACTTGTCTTTTGTTGTATGGGATACAGTTTTTATATCTACACAGGTATGGTATTTAAATATGATCTGTCAACTGGTGTGTGTGTGTGTGTGTGTGTGTGTGTGTGTGTGTGTGTGTGTGTGTGTGTGTGTGTGTGTGTGTATGTGTGGTATATTGTGGTCATTTTATGATGATTTGAATATATTTTCATTTGACTCCCACTCAGTAGAACCTTTTACATAGCCCCCTGAATCCAACAACCTATTTTTCCCTCTACCCACATACCATCCATTCTGTGGAACACTGAGGATGTCATTGTTTCAAAGATGCATACACACATTGTGAAGCAGAGCTTCTCCATGACCCTGTGCAAATCATCTCCAAACCACTAGATGTGTGATTGCTAATCCTGTCATGGTATCATGCACATGTTACATATGGACAGAGGCAGTTTGTATGAAATTAAACACATGCACACATATGCACATACCCCTACTATCTTCCATCACATAGCTATAGTAATTTTGGTTTAAATGGTTTTATAATGGCTAGGATTGTATGGTATGCACTCTTGGCCAGTAGCCTAGTAATGTCCTATGACCCTCTGAACATTGCACATGTCAGTGATGTTGTCATCCACATATGCTGTGTTGAGGTGTGGATGTAGCATATCCCTATAACAGTATATTCCAATCTGTGAACTGAGCTACCATTTAGATGGCCCCTGCTAACATTTGTTTACATGTTCCATCCATAACTGCTGTAGTGATATGCCTCCGAGGACTCTTGACATTGGATGATACTATGTACATTGTTGCCTTACTAAGGCATGAGTTCTTGTACTGCAGTATATTAACATTCTACACAGTTGTCATGCAACCATCACTAGTGACAGATGCAATATGGCACAAGTGCCCCTGTGTATACTAGCATCTGGAAATGTTATTTGGCATACAGCAATATTACATCATACTGATTGCATTGGCACATACACCTGGGTTCATCCACATGCTGTAATGCTGATATACAGACAAACATATGACATTGTATGAACTATTGTGCTGCTATTCACAAAGATTATACAGGTATTCACCAGCAGCATTGTATGAATGTCAGCATTTGAGTCATTAACTGTTCTGCATGAGCTCCATCCACCTCAGTAATCCTGTGTCCACATACAGTGTCACTGTCCTCACCCACACATTTCCACTGATAAACATATAGTCATATGATGTACAACTAATGTAATGATATGAAATATGTAGGGCTGTATGACTGTTTTAGTTCCAATGTGTTGCATGTGATTCAGATCAGACATTTTTTTGGAGGTGATATGCAGCCTGATCTCCAACTGTAGCATAGGTACAGCTACAGTGTGATTGTACTGCATCATGGATGTACCACTACATCACATCAGTATTACCACTTGATAGTTTGAGTTTTCATGAACACATATGGAGGTTAGTCAAAACTTCATAGCAGTATAACATTTTCACTGGCAATGTCAGGTGGAGAGATAGATCGTGTGGTACATGTGATGAGTGTTGACATGTACATATTGTTTAGTATGTGTACAATATTACAGTTACAGCTTCCATGCTCATTGACACTTGGCTTTGCACTGCTGTACTTTCTGTGCACTTGGGCTTAGTTGATGCATTGCCATCAGGTTCACATACTGCTGTACTATTCATTAAAACAGATTACTTCTTAATTCACACATCAGTTGCAGATGCTTTGGACAATATCCATTGCTATTAGATGTGGCAGATGCATACAATATTCAGCTATATGTAGGAAATCCACTCATAATACTGTGTTGTTTGTAAGTGTTGTTATCTGTATGGCCTATACCTATGTCAGCCAAGGATGCTTTAGTCAAGTGTACCACATTTGGCACAGTGAACTCCTTTATATCTTGTCGGCCATACATAACTATTCTTTGGGATGCATACCCATTAAGATTTGACAGTGCAGACTTCCCTTCAAGGTGTTCTACTAGATACTTGTGTGATATGTCTGTGTTATACCCAGTAAATACACAACTCAGTGACAACATTGATGGTGTGATTCAATTCTTGCAGGTGTAGAGTATGGCTTATGTGTCATGCAAATTTCTTAACTGGAGGATTGCCTCTGATTTCAACTCCAGGTTTAACACTGTCCTTCTTAATCCCTCCAAAATGTGGCCATGTCTGGGGAAGGGGTGGTGAATTCCCCTTATAGCATACTGAAAATCATTACAGTTTTACACATCAGTTCCTGCAGAAAATGTGTAATAGGTTACACTCACATATTCTGTCACTGCCACAGATTAATATTCATAATATTTTAAAAGTGTCCCTGACTGTGCCTATCTACACTTATCCAGGAGTCTGTTATTATGTGTCCTTGATTGGTTGAGAGGTATGCTGACATGTCAGTCATATTCAAGCAAGTCATTTTACAGATCTTCACACTATATACATACCCCCTATTGTATATACTGTCCTTGCTAAATGTCTTCTCCAGTGAGCATGTCAATGATGTTTATATCACAGCTGTTCATCTCCATTGACATGTAACCTTGTGTGACTGTCACATATATACAATTAAGTGTTATGATCTACTCACACAAAAGATGTGGACAGCAGTATGTACTGTGCTCTATATATATATGTACTTAATGTTATACCACTGACTTGTCTTTGAAGTGTACACCCATTGACATATCCTATCTTGGAGACATTGCCATATTTGCCATGCCCTCTTCCTCTTTCCTCATTCCTGTCATTCATGCCTTTGCCCATGTTCATCAGCACACTTTCCCTGCCTGGTGTATGTTGCATTGTATTTGCCGTTGTTGTCCCCTCCTCCATTATTTCATCTACAAATAATCACTGTATTGTAATGTATGCTGCACTCAGTAAAGTTTTAATTACTGTGTTAATACTGCTGTTATTGCACTATGTTCACCCCTGTAGTTATTGTTTGCACAATCTCGCCAGGCAGGTGTGCTTGTAAACAAACTTGAGTACTTCTTGTTTCTGTGCTCATGCTGTGTTGTATGGTTTCCAAGTGGCAGCACTGCTGCTGGCTACGAAGCCATGCTTGTATACGTGCAAGTGCAGCGAGCAGCATGAATATGTGATTAGTGCTGCTACACATCACTCTAACACATAAACTGCACACAATAATAGTGATATAATTTAAATTCCACCTGGTCTGACATCAGTAAACTTGTCAGTTAAAAAAAAAAACAGTTTACTAAGTAAACTTGTCAGTTCTCAAAAGCTCTTTAATTTGTCTGTTAATGTACAATTCCTTGTAACTTATAACCTTATCCACTTAGCTTGTTTCTCTTTCTCAAAGATGGAAAGATCAAGCATCTTTAAGACACTGATAAACTCATACAGCTAATTGTTTAAATACTGACCAACCCATTGCCTCTTGGCTGTAAAATATCACTGCACTTCATTTTAAAATATGTTCATTTACTTTGTTGTGATGTGTTTGAAAGTTTACAACATGTTTTGACCAGGATGTTAAAGTTATTATTATTTTTATGTACTACTGAGAGTATAAAACACTCATTTTCAAGCTGTCACATGCAGTCACTCTTAAACAATGAACTTTAACTCCTCTAATGTGTTATGTCACTTAATGTTAATTCAACTTAGAGAATTGGCAACCTGATTGAAGATTGAAATACAGGTAATGCCTTCTGAAAAACAAGCCCATCACTTCACGGCAGTATATTAAGATGCAGTGATGTTAGGACAGTAAGGAAGCTAATGGTCACCATTATTTTACACTCACTAAGCAGCATTTTTCTGTTTAGCAAGTATAAAATTAAAACAAACATTTAAAAAAGGAAAGAAAGAACAGTACTGTGTGTGTGTGTCTGTGTGTGTTTAAGTTTCTATCTGCAGGTGTAAGTATATGCATGCTTGAGTGCATGAAAGCAAAGTGCATGTATGTGTGTGTGTGTGTGTGTGTGTGTGTGTGTGTGTATGTGTGAAAAATAGTGAGAGTGAGGACTGACCAGTGGCAGCAGTTGTTAAGAGGTATATTTACCTGTCCACCTCTTAGCTCAAGAAATCTGGCTAAAGCCTACAACAGTGGGGGAACCATACCTCTTACCCATCCAGATTTTTGTAGAATGGTGACATACATTAGAGTTTTAGACTTCTTATCATTTAGAAAATGCATGCCAATAAAAATCCTTTAATTCCATCAACTTTCTAAGTTTATAAGAGCAATATTTAAAATCTGTCCCTAATTTTAGACATTTGTATCCCCATTATGTTGTAATTTGTCAAGGTTTCTTGAGCTGAGAGGTTGTCAGGTATGGGGGGAACGAATGCTAAAAATATGAACAGATTTTAAACATTGCTGATATAAAATTAGAATGTTGCTATAATAAAAAGGATCTGTTATGGTGCATTTTCTGAAGGAAATGCTGTCTAAAACTTAAATGTAAGTCCTTGTTTATTGACTTCAATCCCCAATGATTGCTAGTAGACCACACATTTGAAGAGTAAGGGACCAAAACTGAGGCAAATGTCAAGATATTTTTTGAAGATATTATATTTTGGATTTAAAATGCTTCCTCAAACACCATTTGCATACACTATAGCAATTTGAAACATTATCCAGAGGAACTATTTTACATCAAAAATATAAATAATAATAATATAGTAATAAAAAAATAAATAAGTCAAACACAACAATTTTACTGACAGCCCTTTTCTGAGCACTTTCTGAGCATAATAATGACTTCCGGGGTGTTACTTACTGCATAAATAACATCCTTCTAGGGGTGTAGAGGCATTCCACCTGCAGCATCAGGCCTCAAAACATACCGAGGTGGGAGTTATCTACATAGTAACACACACCCTCTTGGGCATTATTGCTTGCTTGATTAACAGTTTGATCTGTAAGACATACCTTGTTTTTTTTGCATTACTTTGTATGCAGATCTAGAAGTCATTATTCAGGCTGGAATATCTGACTATCAAACATGCTATGTTTTAAAATAGTTTTACTTAAAACAATTGGTTGTAGTTAATTTTAATGCTGACATCTTGTTTTTGCATCATGACAACTGTAATTTGTTTTGCATATAGAACTTGATATGCTTTAGAATATGTTTAATACAGTGTAATTATTCAAACAGTGTTAAACTTGGATGCACTATCCAGTCTATCAGATTTCTGTCCAATAGGCAACTATTTCACTGATTAAATCAATGATTTTCTTTAGACCACGGAGGGGTTATGAATGTCTAGAGCAATGGGTTACCATTCATTAACATATGCAGAACACTTTGTAAACTAACCCGATGGATGGATTTATTTGTACCTTGCCCATAAAGATCTATTTCTCAGAGGCATAGTCACTGGTCAGTTAGTTACTAGCTATAAAAATTTCAACAAATTGTGAGATTGCTAAATTTTTGGTACATCATTCTTCTAGAACTTGAATTAAGAATTATGATACTTAACTACTGTGCTAGTTTAATAAATATTATCATATACCATCATAAATCCGACAGTTAAAATTGTTGCAGTCAAGTCTCTTAATGTCTAATAGTTAAATGAACTCATGTCAGGTCTGATAAAAAGGTATGCAAATCAGTGCAAGTAAATACAATTTAACTTTCTGAAGTAACAGCAGATTGTTTACTCTTGACAAAAGAATAACAATCGAAGTTTAGCTCCTGAAACTTATACTGGTTTGTTTGGGGGTTTGCTCAATTGCACTAGTGGTGATATATTTAATGCCTGTTCACAGATTCAGGGAAAAATTCATCTTCTGGGATCACTCTCTCTGTCAGAACAATTAAGGGGAAGCTAACATATGAATGTTATTTATAATTTAATCTGTGTCTACATAGCTGCTATTTGTAGTACATTTGTACTAATGTTGCCAATAACCTGTCATGCATTTTTGGCATCTCACACTAGTCTAATTTATAAACTACCATCTGTTGTCTTTGCTTCCTAGTCTGTTGGGCTTTAGCTCAAATTTGAATACAACCCATTACATTTCCTAGTTAAACATTAAGTTGTATTATGGGGATTATGTTGTACATTACTAATAAACTGCATAGTAGTCCTAAACCAAAACCAAGAAAGAAAATTAATCTAAATTGCAATAGCAAGTTTTATTGTTGATTTGAAGAAGCCTTTTAAAGCTGTAGCTGAGAGTAGTTACACATAAAGTCTAACAATTCATCATCGAACATTAAGTTTTTTTTACTTGAAATAGAAGACATGACACTATTATAGCTAGACCTCAGTATTCTGCAAAGTTTGTTCTGTATATTGTAAGTTTTGTTAACATATATATTAATGTAAAGTTACTTAAAATGCAATAATGCAATACAAATACATTGCAAATGCATTTTTTTCTCTACTTAAGCCAGTTATAGCTTATAAATCTGTCATTTGTGTGTTAATTTTTTTATCATATATATTTCTTTCAAGCTGCAGTGGTTTGCCATGCATAGTCTTTTTCATTTTCATTTACTTTTTGAAAGTGTTTGTCATCTTTGGAGCTTTAGAATGTTGCTCAGTAGCACATTCTACTATGGCATTTAGACAGGTGGATACAAATGCTTTGCAAATACAACTTTTCTCTACATTTAACATATTCATTGGTATTACTGCTTTATTAAACTTGGCAGCATTTCTACTTCTTTTTCTATCAATTTATTTCACATTATTATTTGTTTTTAAACTGTTTTTTCCTCATTTACTTTTAAAGTATTTACTATAGCTAGGTTATATTTTAGTTGCTATAATGATTTTTTTCCACCTAAAGGGCAGCCACGGTGGTGCAGTGGTTAGTGTTGCTGCCACAGAGCAAGAGGTTCACCAGTTCGATCCATGGCTGGGGTGCTTTCTGTGCAGAGTCTGCATGTCCTCCCAGTGGTTGTGTGGGTTTCCTCCCAATTATATGCTGTAGGTGGATTGGACACTCTAAATTGGCCCTGTGTGTGTGTGCCTTCTGTGGAAGGTTGGGTGCTGGGCTGGCAACTTGTCACTGTAAAACTCCACTGTCAATCATGAGTGGATAGGTGATCTGCTGTCGTGACCCCTAAACAGGAAAAGAAGAAGAATGATTTTTTCGCATAACTTACTAACTTATAACTACTCATTTTTTCCCTTAACCCTCCTTATATCTCCTCTGAGGAAGGATTTCTTGTTTTAAATGCTATTGGTCTGAAAGAGTAAGGAACCTATTTATCCTTTCTCATTATATAACCTTATTCTAAATTGTGGTTTGGGTAATTTTAGATCAACATTTTATACAAGCTATTTTGTGGCATTGTTACTTATCTCGTCCAAGTTGGAAAATGTTACTGACATTAAATCATGCACTTCATTAACTAAGTACTGAAGTATCCTCAAACAGCCGTACTCTGGCATAAATAAATAAGAATGATAAGACATATATGAATTTGACTATAGATTCTGCAAGCTCTGCATGAGTGCAATTTTTAAATGCAGTGTTAAATTAACTGCATTTTTTGGGGGGGTCTACAACAAACTAAAATTAGGCTCAAAAGTCAAACCCACCCCCATAGACAGCACAAGGAACAAGAAACTAAGGGTAATGCTGCTAAATGCCAGAAGTCTTAACCTCAAGATGCACGCACTCAAAGCTCTCCTCAGTATGGAGAACATCGATATCTGTGCAGTGACAGAAACCTGGTTCAAGGCTCCAGAGAGCACCCCAGCACTACCAGGCTATACCTCATATCATGCTTTTCGGCCCCAAAACCTGGACCGAACCACAAAAGGAGGGGGAGTTTCCATATTTATCAAGGATATCCACACCTCCAGGTTAGTGGCATTGCACGGGTATCGGAGACCATCCATGTGCAACTAACAGTGGGCAAGACTGCTTTTCAGTTTATAGCATCCTACAGACCACCATCTCAAAGTCAGGAATCCCATTCGGCTTTCCTGAAAACATTGGAGAACATGAAGATCTCTCCGAACACCATTATATTGGGCGACTTCAACTACCCAGACATTGACTGGATGCACTACTCAAGCCCCAGCACCTTAGCCCAAAGATTCCTGGAAATTATAAACTCAGATGCTATGGAACAACTAGTCACCACTCCCACAAGAGGGGACAACATACTAGACCTGATCATTACCAACATGGGGACTCTATGCTCCACACCAGAAGTATATCCCTCATTGGTAAGATCAGACCATAAATTAATTTCACTGGATGTCCACATCCCGACCCCACCCCCAGCCCAGAAAACCACAGTGAAAAACTTCTCAAAAGCGAACTTCTCACTTCTCAAAACTGAAGTGGAATCCTTCAAGGCCCCAGGGCCAGTGGAAACTACAGCCCAAACTGCAGAATCCTATATAAATGCATTCTACGGACATCTCCAGGAATGCATGGATCATGCTATCCCAAACAAAACCAAGACCCAATCATCCAAAGGCAGGCATCCAGTCTGGTGGACTCCTGCCATAAATAAACTGTACAACAGAAGGAGGAAGCTACTACATGATAGAGCAAAATCCCTAATAGGGAAGGCATCTCTGATCAGTACTAGCAAAAAATTACAATCCTCATAAAATCCTCCAAGGCCAGCTTCGAGAGAAAAATTGCACAGGACACCAAAGACAATCATAAGGCTTTTTCAGTTATGTTAGAAACCTGGGATGCAACTCCCAGACTTGTTCTGAGTTGATTCTAAATGACAAAAAAATACACTGAACCCACAGACATCGCCAATATCCTGGCAGACAGGTTCAGTGCAAACTTCTCCACCCATCTCCCCCAAAAGAGCAAGTATCTATCCCGGCAGAGGGCTGCCTCCCAAACATCTCAGATGCTCAGGTGAAGGCTGCCCTCTCCAAAGCAAAAAACACTGCTTCCATGGGACCAGATGGCGTCCCAGGTTGCGTCCTACATGAACTACAAGAGGAACTAATCCCTCAAATAAAGCAGCTATACAATCTCAGCCTCTCTACAGGATATGTGCCCACAGAATGGCGTACAGCAACAGTGGTACCACTCCACAAAGGTGGAGCCTCTACGGACCCTGAAACTATCGCCCCATAAGCCTGACTAGCTTAGTCTGCAAGGCTATGGAGAGGATCATCATGGAGCTCATAAACAAAGACATTGGGGACCTACAGACACTAGATCCTACCCAGTTCAGCTTTGTCAAGGGCAGATCCTGCCTTTTGAACCTGGTTGACTTCTTTGAAACAGTCACCAAAGCCATAGATGAAGGGAAGGTAGTCCACACAGCCTATCTGGACCTTGCAAAGGCATTTGACACAATACCCCACTCGGGCATCATAGATAAGCTATCCAGCTTAAATATAAACCCCTATGTTACAAGATGGGTCGCAAACTGGCTCAAAGACAGAACCCACAGAGTGAGAGTTGCTGGAGCCATGTCAGACTCAAAACCGGTCACAAGTGGCATCCCACAGGGTTCTGTCCTGGGACCACTCTTGTTCGGTATATACTTTTCTGAGGTACAGGCAACCGTGGGAGGACTATGGCTCACCAAGTTCGCAGATGACTGCAAACTGGGTGCCATAATCAACTCTCCAGCTGACACAAACATCCTTCAAAAAGGTCTCACAGAGACGGATAACTGGTGCCAGCGCCATGGTTTAAAGCTAAATGCCAAAAAATGTATAGTCATACCCTTTGGCAAAAACAATGTGCCCACAAATTACCACATAGGCGGAAACCCATTAAGTACAGAGAAAGTCATTAGGGACCTGGGGACCCAAGTTGATAGCAATCTCTCCTTTGAAAACCACATTGCCAAAGTGGTTAGAAAGACCTTCTACATAGCCCACCTCATCACGAAGGGTTTCACATCTAGATCAAGAGAGGTAATCGTGCCCCTTTATTCATCCCTCATCAGGCCCATCATAGAATACAATGCCCCTTTTGGGATGTACCTTACCCGACACCTGCAGCAATTAGAAAGACCCCAAAAGTATCTCACCAAGAGGATCAAGGGTCTCAAACAGATGCCATATGCTGCTCGGTTAAAAACTCCAGCTCTACTCAGTTGCATACCGCCTACTTGAGGCGATCTATGCCTGACATACAAAGCTATGTCAAATCCAGAATTAATGGACATGCTCCACCTCAGTAAATCTAAATCCCTTAGAGCCACACGCTGAGGGACTTGAACCTCAGCACAGAAATAAATAGAACTTGCTGGAGGGACAGGTTCATAACCCAGAGGCTCCCTTCACTCTGGAATAGAATTCCAGTTCATGTGAGGCAGAGCACCTCACTGAATCTCTTCAAGAAGAATCTCGATAAGTGGATGGGGGATCGTAGGTTTGTCCCAGGGATTACTCCTGTGTCACTATTAGACAGAGGCACAGTAAACTAAACCTTAAAAAGGGCACAGTATACTCAAATCAAGGGGTGGCGTAAGCCATACAGAATCGGGCTAGGCTTATAATTGCCCCAGGGCAGATAGCCTAGTATGAACCTATGAACCTATGAACCTATTAAGCAAAAAGGGCAGAGTGTACATACTTAATTCGTGAAATTCTGTTTCAACAAAATAGTGCTTTAACAGTTCTGCATTCCTTCGCACTTTAAACTCGGGTCAAATTTCTGACTGCTCTCTTGAATCATTACTTTGCCATCTAACTTTAATCCATTGTTGTTGCATGATATGACAGGAAAATTATATTTTATTTAGCTTTAACATGTTTATTTAATTTTGCTTAACTCATGTTAGCCTGAACTATCCTGATAAATTCAAAGCTCTGTGTGCATAGCCCTCAAGGATTACATACACTATTTAATATGGCCATTAAACATCTCTGTATCTCAAGTCCTCCAACTTTTAATAATACTTGTTTATTTAATAAGTGTTTGACTTTGTACTATCCCATTGCAGCAACTGTGATGCATTATATTACATCATTTTCTAATATATGCCTACATGAAATTATTCAATAGAGCTTAACTTTAGAATGCCCTGGCTGTTATTGCTATTTTAGGACATCTGTATTTTGCCTTGATATTTGGCCCTTTTTATAGGTTCATAGGTTCATAGGTTGGTACTAGGCTATCAGCCCTAGGGCCTATACAAGCCTAGCCATAACAACTCCCTGGCTATTTCTTCCCACACTATTTACTTCCCTGTACCCCTGTCTAGCAGGGTGACTGACATGATCCCTGGGGTGAATTTCCTTTCTCCCATCCAATCGTCAAGGTTCCTTTTGAAGAGGGCCAAAGAGGCACTCTGCTTGACATGTATGGGCAATCTATTCCAGAGTCTGGGGAGTTTCTGGGTCAGGAAACTATCCCTCCAGCATGTTTTGTTTATTGTGATGACAAGGTTTAGATCCCAGGAGCATGTGGCTCTGAGGGATTGGGATTTCTTTAAGTGTAGCATGTCCAACAGCTCTGGGTTTGACATGACTTTGTATGTTAAACAGAGAGCGCCACTGAGTAGACGATATGCGACAGAGTATAGCTGGAGTTTTTTAAGGCGGTCAGCGTAGGGCATCTGCTTTAGGCCTGTGACTCTTTTAGTGAGGTATTTCTGTGGCCTTTCCAGTTGTTGCAGATGTCTTGAGAGGTACATACCAAATGGGGAGTTGTATTCTATAATGGATCTAATGAGGGATGAGTACAGTGGGACAATTACCTCCTTTTTTTCTGGATGAAAAGCCCTTAGTGATGAGGTGTGCCACATAGAAGGATTTCCTGACTGTTGTGGCAATGTGGTTATCGAAGGTGAGACCACTGTCCACCTGTGTCCTTAAGTCTCTTATCACACTTTCAGTGTTTAGTGTACTGCCACCTATATGGTAATTCAGAGATACATGTTTTTTTCCCAAAGGGGATAACTATATATTTCTTGGCATTGAGCTTGAGCCCATGGCTCTGGCACCAAGCATCTGTTTCTGTAAGGCCGTTTTGTAGAGTATCCACATAATTTGGGGATTCAATAATGGCTCCTAGTTTGCAGTCATCTGCAAACTTTGTTAGCCAGAGTCCCTTAGTGTTGGCCTGTACTTCAGAGAAGTAGATGCCAAACAAGGACAGTCCCAGGACTGAACGCTGAGGTACTTCACTTGTCACTTGTCTGGAGCTGGATTTGGAGTGAGCTACTTTTACAGTGTGGGTTCTATCAGTAAGCAAGTTAGCAACCCATTGGGTGATGTAGGGATTAATGCCCAGCTTAGTAAGTTTATCTATGATTCCAGAGTGGGGGATGGTGTCAAAGGCCTTGGCAAGGTCTAGATAGGCTGTGTGGACCACCTTACCCTTGTCCATGACTCTGGAGACTGATTTGAAGAAGTCAATCAGGTTCAGGAGACAAGATCGGCCCTTCACAAACCCAAACTGGGTGGGGTCCAGAGTTTGAAGGTTGCCAATGTCTTTGTTTATAATTTCCATGATAATATGCTCCATGGCCTTGCAGATAAGGCTTGTCAGACTGATGGGACAGTAGTTTCTGGGATCCAAGGTGGATCCCCCCTTGTGGAGTGGGATAACTGTAGCTCTGCGCCACTCAGTGGGCACGAAACCTGAGGTGAGGATATGATTAAACATGACACTTAGTTGAGGTGCCAGTTCATATTGTAGTTCATGTAGTACACAGCCCGGGATGTCATCTGGTCCCATGGATGCTGTATTCTTATCTTTGGAGAGTGCGTTTTTTACCTTTGTGGCCATTATTACCAGAATTTGGCAATCTTCCGGTATTGAGATGGACCATTTATGGGGTGAGAGGGGGGTGCAGTTGGCACAGAATCGATCGATCAGGATACTGGCAATATCCTTGGGATCAGTATATTTAATGCCATTCTGTTTTAGCTCAGAGCAGATCTGAGCATTGCCATTTAGATTCTTGACATAGTTATAGAATGCCTTGTGGTTGTCTTTGGAATCTTTGGCAATTTTATTTTCGTAACTAGCTTTGGAGGATTTTATGAGGGATCTCAGTTTCTTACTGAGGCTGGTAAGGGAGTTTTTTGCATCCTGGGATTTTCCTCTTTTTTGCAACAGTTTCTTCCTTTTGTTGTAAAGTTTGTTTATGGCAGGGGACCACCACATTGGCTTCCTTTTTTTGGATGACAGCATCTTGGTTCTATTTGGGATGGCACGATTCATGCATGAGTGGATGTGCTTGTACAGTGCCTTAGTGTAGGATTCAGCAGTTGAACTTTCAGTTCCCATCTGCATGGGTGTCATGAAGTTTATCACTTCTGACTTGAGTAGCATGAAGTTGGCTTTGGAGAAGTTTTTTATGGAGGTTTCCTTACTGGGAGGTGGGGGTGGGATGTGGATTTTAAGGGTGATTGGCTTATGGTCAGACCTGACTAACGAGGGGGTGACCATAGGTGTGGAGCATCAATTTCCCATGTTGGTAATGACCAGGTCTAGGATATTGGAGCCCCTGGTGGGACTATGGGTTAGTTGATCCAGGACATTGGAATTTATGAATTCCAAGAACCGTTGGGCAAAGGTGTTGGTACATGAGTAGTTTTCCCAGTTAATGGCAGGGTAGTTAAAATCACCCAGTATTAGGGTGTTTAGTTCTGTCTTAATATTTTCCAGTATGTTTAGAAAGGTGTAGTGAGAATCTTGGGGTATGGTGGGGGATCTGTAGCAAGCTACAATTTGGATTGCAGTCTTACCTAGTGTTAGTTGCACCTGGAGAATTTCAGACGCATTGTCTTGGGCAACTAGTCTGGTGGTGTGAATATCCTTGGTGAATATTGACACTCCTCCACCTTTAGTGTTTCGGTCCTGGTTTGGTGGCCTAAAAGTGTGGTAAGAGTTGTAGCATGGTATTGCAGTGGTGCTCTCTGGAGCCTTGAACCACGTCTCAGTTACTGCACAGATATCAATGTTCTCCATTTTTAGGAGTGCCTCGAGAGAGTGCATTTTGAAGTTTAGACTTCTAGCATTATGTAGCATTACCTTCGGATTTTGTATGCTTGTACCTGTTACGGTGGTGGTTTTGTCCTCTGAACTTTGCCTAAAAAAGGCACTATAGGGGTGGCAAGAGCCTTAGCCAGTAACCTGAATCCCAGGGGCGACAGGTGCAGACCATCTCTGGCAAAGCATCGTGGTCTGTCAATAATGTCGTCCCAGGCAGACAGATACTGGATCCCCTTTGAATGACACCAGAAGCTTAGCCAATTGTTGAAGTCAATCATTTTGTCCTTATATTGTGGTATCATTCTGGGCGAAGGCAGGATGCTACTCAGGGCTAGGGTCATACCTGCCTGGGCCACATGATCCGAGAGCTCTTCCATGTCTCTTTTCATGTAGTCCAGGGAGGTATGTCTCAAGTCATTCACTCCAACATGGACATATTTGTACTTGTTGTGGAGTGACTTGAGTGCATGCATTATGTGGCAGATCCCGGCACCCGACAGGCAGCTGACTGTAATTTCCTCCTTGTTCAACCTGGTGAGAGGGACATCAGTGTGCCGGACTATAGAGTCCCCTATGACTAAAGTGTTAGGTACATTGTCTTGCCTTAGGGGCTTTTGCTGGGTGGCACACTGGTGTTGTGAACTATGTGACACTTTGGTTGTGATTGGTGTTTGTTTGCGTTTCAGCTTCAGAGGTCTTTGTTGCTTGGGCAGGTTACAGTTAAGGCCCTCTGCATATGTGGATTTAGTGTTGCTATATGTGGATGTTGGTGGTGTGGGTTTAGTGGTGTGGGTTTAGAAGGGCTATGTGTTGCTTGAGGTGTAGTGTGGGTGTTAACCTTCTCCTCTTGACTGTCTAGCACAATCTTGGGTGGAGAGAGCTTTGCTTCCAGTTTGGCTATGTAAGTGCATCTCTCACAGGTTGTAGTGTTGGATGGTAGGAGGAGAGGGTTGTCTGTGTACATGAGGCAATTGCTGCATTGCCCCAGTATGCCCAGATTCACCAGGTGGACAGGTGAAATCACCGGAAGCTGACCCTTGGACATGCCTGGTTTGGTGCTTTTTTTTTTTTTTTGTAACATACAGGAGATGTTTTCCCTTACCTTAGCAAGGTACTTTGAAATTATAGGCTGTTTAGTGCCTACTATTAGTCTCTCCTTATTAACAAGAAGAGTTGAGTGATTGTATCAGTTTAAGGCTTCCTAGTGCTTTCCAGCAAGTATTAGAGAAAGTGCTAGTCACAGGGATGCTTAAAGGTAAGATGAAAAAAATGCACACTGCAGTGTGCACTAGAGAAGCTAGATGTGAAAGTAGGTAACTTAAGTTTTACCTGTTTAAAAAGTTAAGGTTTAGTGGAGAGTTAATATTTTTAAAACAGCAAAATGGATTGAAAGAGGTGGTCACTTTTGTATTCTGGTACTATGGAATACAGTAGGATGCCCAATAAATTTAAATAGTTGAAGGGGAGGGATTTCAAAAATGATGATTTTGTGATTACTCACACAAGCCAGTGAAAGTAGAGAGGAAATGAGATGTATGGTCAGATTAACATAAGAGGCAGGCAACTAGAAAGACAGTGGTATTTAACAAGACAACTGTAACTGGGTGGGAAGGTGGGAAATAATTCTGCCTGACTCAGAAGAGAGAGAGCTGTGGTCTCTTTTGAAGTTTTAATATGCTGTTAAAGCAGAATGCAAGTAAAACACAAGGTAAAGAAAACAAACCACAGTATTCAAAATATAGAAAGGCAGTAAAGTAATACAAAATACAAAAAATAAAAGCAAACTAACCTTCCCTTCACAGCAAAGTGTAGCAGAGTCTGGATGCGCCTTTCTGGTAATATCAGACTCATTGCATCACACTTTGTTTCTTCTTTTGGGAAAATATATAATGTCACTATCATATTTAATTTAATTTAATTTATCAGTTACCGAGGGCTCTTTTTTCTCACAACGTTGTTCATTTTTAAAATATGACAGAAGTTTAATTTGAACAGAAGCAACTTTATTTTGCACATTATTTTTTTCTGATCAGGAAAGTCACAGATTGAACAAGAATTAAAAAACACGCCTTAAAATAAGACTAGCATGCATGTAGACTATTTTACAAGACGGATAAAATAACTTTTTATAGCAACTGCTTTGACAATTCCAATTTCTCTTCACGGCCCCTTTTCTTCAGTCCCTTTCTTTTTCTCATTTTCATTGTACTATTCATTATACCAGAATGTGCACATTATATACAGATTTTTGCTTCTTACTCTCACGTAATATTTTATCTTCTTCTTTGCTACCCATTCCATTTAATTACATAAGCGGTTGTTAGAAAAATATGTATTAGTAATATGCTTAGTGCATTTGAGGTTTAAAAAGGGTTAACACATTTATTCTATTTCACATTGCATAAATCTGCACGAGCTGCAGAAGCATTCCAATCCTGTTATGTCATGAAATATGCACAGCTATGATCTCTGCTTATGCTTTGGAAATTTACAGGGAAGCATTCAATTTCTGCTAATGTCAGGGAAATAATAATAGATGTTTCACTTCTACTAATGTCATGAGATTTAAACAAAGAGTTATTGATTTTCTGCTTATGCTATGAGTAAATACACAGCTGCAGAAGCTATTGATAATGAAGAGAAAGGCTGCTTGAAAATATGAACCGCAATCAGCATTTACTTGTACCTAAGCTAGAAAAGTACCTTGAAATGTAACATATGTACTAGAGCTGCACAATTGAAGAATAGAAAGCTTGTAGTGGGCTAAAAATACAGCCCCCAAGGTCAGGTTGTTTTTCTTAAATGTTTTTCATAAATCCAGTCATGTCAGCAGGAAATCCAAGTAACATTTTCTATGTAACACATAATGAGTTTCAAATCTGAACATGTCAGCAGGAAATCTAGGTAACATTTTCTATAGAACAATACAGAAAGCTATGTCTAACTACGTCATCCATAGAAAAGTAATATTTCATAGAACTGTATAAAAGAAGCATACTGCCTACTAGTAATTAGGCAAAATCCTGTATTTGCATGTTTTTGTCTCCTTGCTGCAAGTAATAAAAGGTGCCATACCTGAACCTTACGTGAATTGGTCTTTGAAGTTTTTTCCTTTGACAGATTGGTCCTTCGGACCAGAACCCTTACTTCGCCTTCGGATCAGACGGGCCGAGTGGTTGAAACCGTATGGGGAAGAAACCAAATCGGTTCTTCTTATTTGAAAAGCCCTCTGACTGAATTGTCGTGCAAAAGAGGCCAGCCACTTTCTGATCTGCGACTGAAGGATGGGTCTCCGAATTGGTGATCAATCATGTGGGCTCAGGTAAGGTGAATCTACTTTTTTCTACTTTCTGTTTTAGATCAGGGATGAGATTTGTATTGTTTTTGTCAAGACTGTATTTTACAAGTTAGGGACAGAAAAGATTACTGTCTTGTCATAGATCAGGAGAAACAGAATAGGTAGGCAGTCATTCTGAAGAGACTATACCAAAATCCGTGGTACCACGTTAAAAATAAGAGAAGTTACATAACGATCAGAAAGGGTAGAACAAAATGGGTAATAATTGCACAAAAAGACCCCAGAATAAATGAAGACGCAAAATACATGCAGTCGCAGCGTGCCGACAATATTAAATACTATTCAAAATGGGTTAATAAGTATGAATTCAATGGTAAATTAGAAAAATCCTCACTTATCAAACTTATCAAACAGCTCAAAACCGATTCCAAAGGTCGGGTAAAAAAGCAATGCCAATTAGGAATTCCTCAGGCACACAGGTGGATTGAGGAAGTAAACCGTAGGGAACAAAAGAACAATTCAAAAACAATGTTTTTAGATAAGACAATAACTTAGTAATAGCATTGGCCCCTCCGCCTCCCTTACCAGAATATGAAGCAAGTGAACAGGTTAGTCCACCCTCACAATATCCTGTTGTCACTGAAAATAGAGACATTGCAAAAGAAAAAACATTTACTAGAGATCCCATCGGGACCAGGCCTCGAACACGGGCAGGTAACTCAAATGAAGGCATCGAGTTATATCAAATGATTAAGAGTTCACGATCTATGAGTGAAGAAGAAATATGCCCACTCATGGAAGTACCTAATCCTCAGACAGGACAAGATGGTCAGGACCCAAGTATTTTAGTGTATAGACCCTGGACTCCAGAAGATATCCAGAAAGCCATTGAGGGAATTCCCCATCCAAAAGTTAATTTTAGAAAGTTCTCAGAAGATTTACAAGGAATGAGGCTAAGCTATAATTTAAATGGAGAAGAGGTAGAAAAAGTAGTTAGACAAATTGTGGGGCCAGATTGGCACATGATTAGTGGCAACTGGAATCCCCGTGATGCTGCACACAGATCCATCCCACATAGCAGCGCAGAACTAGACAACAGAGTAAAAGGTCTTGCAGATCGCATCTCTAAGAAATGAAAGCCTAGGGCAGACTGGACTTGCATTAGTCAATGCATCCATCAAGAAGGTGAAACTGTTGACCGATATTATGCCAGATTATTGGAATGTTTTAATAACCACTGTGGAATGCAGGTTCCTGAAGATCAGACACAAGTTTCCCCATATGAACAGCAGTTAAAGAATGCATTTCTAAAAGGCAGTAGCACACCTATAAGCAGTTTTATTACAAAACACATGGTAGACCATCGTACAAACAAGTTACAGTCATTACTTGAATATGCTAGGCATGCTGAAAGGCATTTTAATAGCAAAAAGAAAAAGAAAGCCCAAGTATTTTCTGTAGAAGATGGAGCAGAAGTTTATGTAGTACAGTCTGGGAAAAAGGGCAAGAAAAATGCCCAGGGAAACAAACAATCTGATCAATGATCAGAGGACTTTGAAGGGTGAAAGAAAAGGGGTGAATGTTTTAAATGCGGTAAAAAGGGACACTTGGCAAGGGATTGCAAGAAAAACAAGAAGGCAACCACGGAAGACAAGGAGGGTGAGGACTGACTATATGGTAGTCAGGAATCACTGGAAGGGGATAGCAGAGAAAGGACAAATGAGAATGTGATAGAGGGAGTACAGGATATGACAGAAGAGATAGAGGAAGTGCAGGAAGTTACTGACAGTGAAGAAAATGAAATATTAGACCTAGCTTTATTGAGCTCGAAGCTCTATTTAGTGGACACAAACCCTGATACATCCCTCCAAACTGCCAGAAAACTCAGAGTCACTTGATTACATACTAGTAAAAGCAGCTAATGGACAGCTGTATCAGGAGCCCCTCTCTCATAACATTGCAATAACTGATCCTGTTACAAGATTGACTCAGAAAAGCAAAATTGTTGTTTCTGCAAAATGCCCAGTAAACCTCTTGGGCAGAGACCTTATGCAGCTATTCGGTATAGCAGTAATCCCAACCATGCAGGGTATGGAAGCATAGCGACAAATTGATACCTTTGCAGTGCAATCGGAGGGTGAAATTTTTATTGGTACAGCCAGGACTTGGTTACAATTGGCCCAGGGACTGTGACCGAAAAATTAATGAATGTAGCCATCAGCAAGTTCACCTCCCTTGACATTGATAAGCAACACCTGTTGCACTGTACCCTGTATTATTGTAACATGCCAGGACCTGATAAGGAATATGAGCAAGACTTGTTTAAAAATCATGCAAACAGATTGATGTTGCCTAATCTGAACTGTGACACAGAAGGGAACAGTGTAGCCAGCTGTTCATTGCCCCAGGAGTTCTTTGCACTCTATAAATCTAATCGATTACCACATGTTAGCTTAACTAAGGACAAAAACATAGAATGGGTAGACCTAGGAGAAAAAGTCACGAGATGGGAGAAACAGACAGAATTAGAACTGTCAGAACAGGGAATACAAGTACAGAAGTTGAATTGGATAACTCAGACCCATCCAGCCGTACACTTGCAGTCTAGCAAGGACAGCTGATTAGCACTCCTATTAAAGGAGGAAGAGAATGCCTTACAGAATATACCAGAAACTCTCTGGTCAACAGGAAAGTCAGATGTAGGACGTATTCGTACAGCGGGACCAGTTACTATCATGCCAAAGTCAGCATTTAGACCACAGAAAAGACAATATCCCTTAAGAAAAGATGCAGAGGCAGGAATTAAACCTATTATAGCAGCTTTACTTAAGGAAGGGGTACTGGTGGAATCTCCCGATTCACCATGTAACACACCCTTATTTCCTGTTAAAAAAGCAAATGGAGAATGGTGTATGGTCCAAGATTTACAAGCTGTAAATGATGCAGTAATACCAAGGGCACTTACAGTGCCAGACCCACACACCCTGCTGAATGATTTAAAACCTCAACAGAAATATTTTTCTGTGGTAGATATCAGCAATGCGTTCTTTTCGATACCGATACACCCTGACAGCCAGTATTGGTTTGCATTCACATTTCAGGGGAAAAGGTATACATATACGCGAGTACCACAGGGATACTGTGAAAGTCCAACAATATTCTCACAAGAAATGGCAAGTAACTTGGCAGGATTTACCCCACTAAGAGGCAGTCAGATTTTACTTTATGTTGATGACATCCTGCTGGCGGCCCCCACCCAGCAAAATTGCAAAGAAGATACCATAGCGCTATTACTATTTTTTGCCACTGAAGGACATAAGGTAAACAAAAATAAACTGCAGCTTTGGAAAAAAACAAGTCAAATACCTAGGATATGCGATATCCAAAGAGGGTAGAACATTAGATGAGGACAGAAAAGTAGCAATTTTGCAAGCACCAAAACCCACTACCAAGAAGGAAATTATGTCCTTCCTGGGTACAACTAATTTTTGCCGGAGTTGGAATCCAAACTATGCCTTGAAATCTGCACCTCTAACTGACCTGATATATAAAAAGCCTATGGCAGCACAAGATTTGTTACAATGGACACCGGAGGCAGAATCTGCTTTCTGCAAACTGAAACAATTAATAGCATCCTCATTAGTTCTGGGATTACAAACCACCATAAATGTTTTTTCCAAACTGTAGCATGTAAGCAAGGTTATATGACATCAGTGTTAACACAACAGCATGGGGACAAGCAACGCCCCATTGCTTATTATTCATCACAACTAGACCCAGTGGCATGGTCTTTACCTCACTGTGTACAAGCAGTAGTTGCAGCTGCAATGGCAGTACAGGCTTCGGCCTCAGTAGTTTTATTCCACCCTCTCACTTTGAGAGTGCCTCATGCAGTCGCAATTATTTTACTGCAAGAGAAGGTAGCATATCTTTCCCCTGCTAAGCATCTTTCCTGTATGACTATATTGTTGAGCCAACCTCACATGACAATTGAATGAAGCACGACTTTGAACCCTTCTACCTTGCTCCCAACCCCTGCAGATGGCACACCACACCGCTGCCTGCAAGTGATTGAGCAAAAGACACTACCTAGAAAAGATCTCACGGATGTCCCCTTGGATGATGCCGAGGTGACATACTACATAGATGGTTCATGCAAAAGGGGTCCTGCAGGACAGAACCTAGTAGGATATGCAGTAGTTTCTGACACTGAGATTATAGAAGCAAAAACTTTACCACACAACTTATCTGCACAGGCAGCAGAATTGATTGCCTTGACATGGGCATGTACCTTAGCAAAGGGTAAAAGTGTAAACATTTTTACTGACAGCCAGTACACTTTTTCTACTGTACATGTTTTTGCGCAACAGTGGAAAAACTGAGGAATGATAACATCTACTGACAAACCTATCAATCATGCACAGTTTATTTTAGATCTTTTTGAATTTATTCAGTTACCTCAGAAAGTAGCTATTTGTAAATGCACAGCTCATACCAAGCAACAAGATAGGATTTCAGAAGGAAATGCGAGAGCTGATACAGCTGCAAAACAAGCAGCTTCAGAAGTATTTCTTTTAAATGAGGAACTACAACCCTCTGAGATTTTAGATTTAGAAATGTTAAAGACAATGCAGACACTCACTACACAAGCTGAAAAACAAAGATGGGTAAAACGAGGAGCAATTCTTGAAAAGGGGCTGTACATCTCTAAAGAAGGGAAACCGATACTACCATCTAATTTGTTTAGATATGCAGCTTTGTTGAGCCATGTGCAGTGCCATGTCTCAACAGGGGGGATGGTACAGCTGGTGAACCAGGTGTTCACAACATATGGATTTACAAACTACTCTAAAAAATTTTGTTTGATGTGCCAAATTTGTAACAAACATCATGCACAAGGGGTGTTAAAGCCCAAGCAAGGGAGTTTCCTTACACCACCATATCCATTTCATACTATCTGTATGGATTTCATAGAATTGAACAAATGTGAAAATAAGAAGTATTGTCTTGTCATTGTAGATATGTTTTCCAGATGGGTGGAAGCCTTTCCAACCAAAAATCCAGACGCAGCCACAGTAGCAAAAGTCCTTGTCAAACAAATCATCCCTAGATTCGACATTCCGGAAAGGATCTACAGTGACAATGGTACACACTTTGTAAACCAAACCATACAACAGTTAAGTAAACATTTTGGTATTTCTTTAAAAAATCATTGTGCATACCATCCGCAATCTGCAGGGCTAGTTGAGAGGCATAATGGAATATTAAAGAATAAATTAAGAAAATGAATAGCAGAAACAGAAAAGAATTGGGTGTACTGTCTGCCCCTGGCACTGTTGAGCATGAGAACTGTTCCAACTGCAAAAGGATTGACTCCTTTTGAAAAACTATTTGGAAGGACTTATTATATACCCCAGTGGAAACCTCTCATGCCCACAGACCAGGAAGCTGACTGTACACTAGCTGAATATATGAGAAATTTGTTGAATTCTAAACATCTGTTGCAGTAAAATTCTGTTTCAGATAAAGAAAAATTGAAACATCGGAAGTGGCAGTGATCCCTGGGGACTGGATTTGGGTGAAAACCATTAAGAGAAAAAATTGGATGTCACCAAGGTGGGAAGGTCCATACCAGGTGCTTCTTTCAACGCCCACTGCAGTCAAAATCGCAGAGCGAGCTTCGTGGATCCACCTGATACACTGCAAACTAGTTAGGAACTTTGAACTGGACAAAAATCTTACCTCTCCATCGGGGCCCTCAGGAAAAAGTCTGGCTACAAAGTGGGGTCAGATCAATAGGACTGATCTGTCTCAACCCCAGTGAAGAAACCATCGGTGCTGGAGGTCCTATTAGGGCAGAGAGTAAGATCACATGTCAAAAGCAAAAATGATAGAATCCAGAGAAATCCAAATAAAACTACTCGAAAGAGTTGGAGAAAATAGGAATGCAGAAGAACCATTTCCTCAGAAGTATTGCATAATCATCCTGTTAACTGTACTAGTGACAATAATCTTTTTGTTGTGGCCATTCCTTTTCCCAGCCACACAAACTGAACTGAATAAACGTGAAGAGTTGCACGTAGAGTGGCACCCAAACTTCAATACTTACCAGGCAATTAAGTATGTGTATGCTGAGACCTTCAATGTTTCAAATTGCTGGATTTGCACGGCTTTGCCAACAGCATACGGGGGGTTATTGTTAACTTCAGTCCCTCTAGGAGTCAACGAGGCCTGGGAAAACTTGATTCATGATACATCAACTATTACATCACAAGATAAAATAGCATTGCACTTGTCTGTTCAACAAAAGGGAACTGGGTGTTTTTACAAAAATGATACAGTTCAGGTGGGTTGGAGCAATTGCAATGTGACTTTTCCTTATAGATGCTACACTAAAGCTAATAACACAGGTTCTTATTGTAATACAAACTATGATTCATTTTTTGAATTGATGCACAAAACACTTGAGGAAGTAAAACATGATTCTGTTCTCTACAAACAACTGTCTATAATTGACAGAAAAATGTTTCATGCAGGACAAATGTATATTCATAGTAAAGTTACTACTAAAGTAGAAGACTGTTATTTTGTATGTGGTAGAAAAGCATACAAGTGATTACCTGAGAATTGGTCTGGCAGTTGTTTTTTGGGTTACCTGGTTCTGGCCATACGACACACAGCAGTCTTACCTCGAGGAAAAATTTGAAATGTTCGAGAAACCATCAAAAAGCCTGTCAATCCAGTGGGGCAAATCGATGCGCACTGGAAAAATCATCATGCTGTGGGTGATAGACTGACACACATGGACATGAGTGATACCGTTATATCATGGGCAGGCATATTACCAGCTTATGGAGCAGTAAAATCGATCTGGGTGCTGAGAAAGCTGTCTAAACTTCTCGAAGTAATGAGCAATGCAACCTTTTCTACTCTAGAATTGGTGACTGATGAAATGAATGCCATAAGAACTGTAGTGCTTCAAAACCGCATGGCTCTCGACTTCACCCTAGTGGTGAGAGGAGGTACTTGCGCTTTAATCCAGGAGGAGTGCTGTTCGTATATTCCTGACCACAAACACGAGATAGACAATCACCTTGAGGTAATTCAGCAAGTGTTGGCTATGACCAAACCAGGACCAAATCCATTGACGGACTTTTTCCAGAGATTGTTTGGGGGGGTGGGGCAGTATCCTAATGAACATCCTGATTGCCATCTGTGTAGGAATGATCCTACTGGGAGTATGTGTTTGCTGCTGCATCCCATGCATGAAAAGACTGATTAAAGACTTTATAGACATGTCAGTTTCAGAAACCTTATATCAAGGTGCTGAACTTGAAGAACTGTTGAAAAATTGAAAATACTTTCATAAGTTTAAACTGAATGACTCTCTTAACTGCAAATCCTGAGTAGGAAGAGGTTAGGGGAAGAAAAACTGTTTATGCTTATTTTGAAAGTAGAATAAAGTATTAAAAGGGGGGAAATGTTAGAAAAATATGTACTAGTAATATGCTTAGTACATTTAAGGTTTAAAAAGGGTTAACACATTTATTCTATTTCACATTGCATAAATCTGCATGAGCTGCAGAAGCATTCCAATCCTGTTATGTCATGAAATATGCACAGCTATGATCTCTGCTTATGCTTTGCAAATTTGCAGGGAAGCATTCAATTTCTGTTAATATCAGGGAAATAATAATAGATGTTTCACTTCTACTAATGTCATGAGATTTAAACAAGGAGTTATTGATTTTCTGCTTATGCTATGAGAAAATACACAGCTGCAGAAGCTATTGATAATGAAGACAAAGGCTGTTTGAAAATATGAACCGCAATCAGCATTTACTTGTACCTAAGCTAGAAAAGTACCTTGAAATGTAACATATGTACTAGAGCTGCACAATTGAAGAATAGAAAGCTTGTAGTGTGCTAAAAATACAGTCCCCAAGGTCAGGTTGTTTTTCTCAAATGTTTTTCATAAATCCAGTCATGTCAGCAGGAAATCCAAGTAACATTTTCTATGTAACACATAGTGAGTTTCAAATCTGAACATGTCAGCAGGAAATCTAGGTAATATTTTCTATAGAACAGTACAGAAAGCTGTGTCTAACTACGTCAACCATAGAAAAGTAACATTTCATAGAACTGTATAAAAGAAGCATACTGCCTACTAGTAATTAGGCAAAATCCTCTATTTGCATGTTTTTGTCTCCTTGCTGCAAGTAATAGAAGGTGCCATACCTGAACCTTACGTGAATTGGTCTTTGAAGTTTTTTCCTTTGACAGCGGTAATGACTGTACTGTGATCACATCGGCCTTAAATGGCACTGTTAACTATTCTGCATCAGTGACCCTCTCTTTACTCTAACAAAGCTCAACATATCTGCTTTCAAAAATATCTGTCAGTACTGAGGCTATTCAAATCCAAGTTAATTAGTTTGTAATTAGTAAATTAATATTATCACTATAAGTGCATACTTGTGCAGAATTGCCTATCACCAGCATGAGACCAAATTTTCAAAAGCTTAACATTTCAACTCGCTGCACATCTAATTCCATTCCTTCATGTTAGTACAAAAACTAAACCCAAAAGCACAAATCATATTTTTATGATAAAAGGTTAGAGATGCTTATGTCTGGAATGTTGCTTAATAACAAGAAATATAATTTAAACAAAAAGACTGAGATGTTCCTATTCTTTTCCAGTTTCCCGCAAGTAATACAATGCTAATTCCCAACATAATTTAAATATAGCAACCCTATTATATATTTATTGAGATATCTCAAAAACATTAGCAGAATCAAAATGTAATACTGCTTAGGTATTACTATGAATTTGTGACTTCAAGAAAGCCAGCAATCCAAAATATTAAAAAGTAATGTCCAAAACAATTTTCTTTTTTGCAGGGAGCAAACTCCCCATATATCAACATGTATATATACCAACTCCAAAATTGTACCTACTCAATGAAGGGGGAATCTCTAAAAATAAGTAATACATTGCCAAAATAAGTGAATCACACTTACAAATTGCACTGGCAATGATTTGCAATGGAGAACAGTGATCAACTTTCTGGCTCTCTAAATTTTTTCCTGCAGGCAAATCAAACTCAAGGAATTTCACCTTTAGGGAAGCACATCTCCACATTCATAAAACGTTTCAGATTCTGCCTAACTTAGCTTAAACGTTAGTAAATTTTTAAGCATATCAAGTAAGACAAGATATTTCCCAGTACAGATATAACACCTGCTGAATCTAGCTTTGTTTATATGCTTGTTGTTTGTTTGCTTGTTATTTCCCTGGAACGCTAATTCCACCAATATGCGGCTTCTCAGCGCTTCTATGGATCACTAGTGATATCTGCATTGCTTACTGTACTTATTTCCTTGTTTCACTTGAAAGAAAGTTACTGTTTGTCATTTTTGCATTTAAGTTACCTGTAACACATTGCACTTAAGTTACCTGGCACTTGCGTGCTAAAGCAATTATATAAGTCAGCACTAAAAATTAAAAGCACTACACCCTCACTCCCCACTGGCCCTTGTTTTCAATTATTAAGGAATTCCCAATATTATTCTAGCATGTCCAAAGGTCAGTTGTTAATCTCCTCTCCAGTCCAGCTGGTGAATCTGGGAATCTTGAGGCAATGTTACAACTGCCTCATGTACACAGACAACCCTCTCCTCCTCCCAACAAATTCCAACACATGTGAGAGATGCAACCATATAGCCAAACTGGAGGCTAAGCTCTCTCAACTCAGTACTGGCATAACCAGTCAGGAGGAGAAGGAAACCACACTCACTACAATTCCAGTCTCACATAGACCTACCACAACAGCAAACCAAACACATAATCACACAAAAACATACTTGGAGGCTCTAAATAAAGATATGCCTAAGCAGCAGAGACCTCCAAAGCAGACACCCAAGCAACCGCTACCCCAAAACAAAACACGTGCAACACATATCTCACAAAGCCAGTGTGCCGAACAGTCACAGCCCTTAAGACCAAACAACACACCTGATGCACTTGTAATAGGTGACTCTATCATCAGGCACACTGACGTCCCACTCACCAGGCTGAACAAGGAGAGGGTCACGGTGATCAACCTGTCGGGTGGTAGGATCCGCCACATAACACAAGCACTCAGGTCACTCCAAGGCAAGTACAAATATGACTCAGTCATTGTCCATGCTGGTGTGAATGACCTGAGATGTACCTCCCTGGACTACATGAAAAGAGACATAAAGGAGCTCTCTGAGCATGTAGCCCAGGCCGGTATGACCCTGACCTTGAGTAGCATCTTCCCCTCACCATGAATGATGCCACAATATGAAGACAAGATGATCAATTTCAACAATTGGCTTAAGTACTGGTGTCATTCAAAGGGGATCCAATGCCTGTCAGCTTGGGATGATATGCTCGACAAGCCACGATGCTTCACTAGGGACGGCTTGCACCTGTCACCCCTGGACTTTCGGATATTGGTAAAGGCTCTTGCTACCCCCATAGTGCCTTTTTTAGGCAAGGCTCAAAAGACAAACCCACCTCCATAGGTATCACAAGGGATAAGACTCTAAGAGTAATGCTACTCAACACCAGAAGTCTAAACCTCAAGATGCACGCACTCGAAACTCTCCTTAGCATGGAGAACATCGATATCTGTGCAGTAACAGAAACCTGGTTCAGGGCTCCCGAGAGCACCCCAGCACTAACAGGTTATACCTCATACCATGCTTTTCGGCCCCAAAACTTGGACCGAACCACAAAAGGAGGGGGAGTATCGATATTCATCAAAGATACCCACACCTCCAGGTTGGTGGCAAAGCACGAAGCATCAGAGACTATCCATGTGCAACTAACAGTGGGTAAAACTACCTTCCAGTTTATAGCCTGCTACAGACCACCCTCCCAAACCCAGGAACCCCAATCAGCCTTTCTGAGAACACTGGAAAATATGAAGGTCTCTCCAAACACCATTATATTGGGTGACTTCAACTACCCAAACATAGACTGGGAGCATTACTCTAACTCCAACACCCTAGCCCAAAGGTTCCTAGAATTTATCAACTCAAATGCTATGGAACAACTTGTTACCACTCCCACAAGAGGGGAAAACATACTGGACCTGATCATCACCAACATGGGGACTCTATGCTCCAGACCAGAAGTGTATCCCTCACTGGTAAGATCAGACCATAAACTAATCTCACTGGATATTCACATCCCGACCCCACCCCCTGCCCAGAAAACCACAGTGAAAAACTTCTCTAAAGCAAATTTCACACTCCTCAAAACTGAGGTGGAATCCTTCAAAGCCCCGGGCCTGTGGAAAATACGTCCCAGACCGCAGAATCCTTTATAAATGCATTCTATGAACACCTTCAGGAATACATGGATCATGCGATCCCAAATAAAACCAAGACCCAATCCTCCAAAGGCAGACGTCTTGTCTGGTGGACCCCAGCCATAAACAAACTATACAATAGAAGGAGGAAGCTACTAAATGATAGAGCAAAATCCCAAAAAGGGAAGGCATCACTGATCAGTATTAGCAAAAAACTATGGGCACTCATAAAATTGTCTAAGGCCAGCTTCGAGAGAAAAATTGCACAGGACACTAAGGATAACCACAAGGCTTTCTTTAGTTATGTTAGGATCCTGGGTGGTAATTCCCAGATACGCTCGGAATTAGTCCAAAATGACAAAAAATACACTGAACCCACAGACATTGCCAACATCCTAGCTGACAGGTTCAGCGCAAACTTCTACCCCCACCTCCCCACCAAAAGGGCAAATATCTATCCCAGCAGAGTGCTGCCCCCCTGACATCTCAGATGCTCAGGTAAGAGCCGCCCTCTCCAAAGCAAAAAACACAGCATCAATAGGACCAGACGGTGTCCCGGGCTGCGTCTTACATGAACTCCAAGAAGAGCTAAACCCAAACATAAAATTACTGTTCAGTCTCAGCCTTACTACAGGATATGTACCCAAAGAGTGGCGTATAGCAACAGTGGTCCCTCTCCATAAAGGTGGTGCCTCAACGGATCCTGGAAACTATCGCCCCATAAGCCTGACTAGCTTGGTCTGCAAAGCTATGGAAAGGATCATCATGGACCTCATAAATAAAGATATTGGGGACCTACAGACACTGGATACTACCCAGTTCGGCTTTGTTAAGGGCAGATCCTGCCTCTTAAACCTGGTTGATTTCTTTGAAACAGTCACCAAGGCCATTGACAAGGGGAAGGTGGTCCACACAGCCTACCTGGACCTCGCAAAAGCCTTCGATACAATACCCCACTCGGGCATTATAGATAAGCTCACCAGCTTAAATATAAACCCCTATGTCACTAGATGGATTGCAAACTGGCTCAAGGACAGAACCCACATGGTTAGAATTGCTGGAGCCATGCCAGACTCCAAACCAGTTACAAGTGGTGTCCCACAAGGCTCAGTCCTGGGACCTCTCTTATTTGGTATATATTTCTCGGAGGTACAGGCCAACACAGAAGAACTGTGGCTGACCAAGTTCGCAGATGACTGCAAACTGGGCGCCATAATTGACTCTCCAGCCGACACAAGCATCCTCCAAAAGGGCCTCATAGAAACAGACAACTGGTTCCAGAGCCATGGCCTCAAGCTAAATGCCAAAAAGTGTATAGTCATCCCCTTTGGCAAAACCAAAGTGCCCACAAATTACCACATAGGTGGTAATCCATTAAGTACAGAAGAAGTAATTAGGGACCTGGGGACCCAAGTTGATAGCAATCTCTCATTTGACAACCACGTGGCCAAAGTGGTTAGAAAAACATTTTATATAGCCCACCTAATCATGAAGGGATTCACATCTAGATCAGGGAAGGTCATCGTGCCTCTTTACTCATCCCTCATCAGGCCCATAATTGAGTACAATGCCCCTTTTGGGATGTACCTTACCAGACACCTGCAGCAACTGAAAAGACCCCAAAAGTACCTCACCAAGAGGATCAAAGGGCTCAAACAGATGCCATATGCTGCCCGGTTAAAGAAACTCCAGCTCTACTCAGTGGCATACCGCCTGTTCAGAGGCGATCTGTGCCTGACGTATAAAGCCATGTCCAACCCGGAATTAATGGACATGCTGCACCTCAGAAAATCCAAATCCCATCGAGCTACTCGCTCGAGAGACTTGAACCTCAGCACTGAAATAAATAGGACACGCTGGAGAGACAGATTCATAACCCAGAGGCTCCCTTCACTCTGGAATAAAATCCCAGTCCAGGTTAGGCAGAGTCCCTCATTGACTCTCTTCAAGAGGAATCTTGATGAGTGGATGGGAGATCGTAGGTTTACCCCGGGTATCACTTCTGTGTCACTGTTAGACAGAGGCACAGTATACTAACCTCGAAAAAGGGCATAGCAAAATAAATTTAAAATGGGTGGCGAAAGCCAAACACATTCTGGCTAGGCTTATAAATGCCCTAGGGCAGATAGCCTAGTATGAACCTATGAACCTATGAACCTATAAAAGTTAGCACACAATCGCAATACATTCTAAAGCTGTATTATTTTAATTACTCTCAACATAATTAAAACAGCCATATTAATGTTATGCTGAGCTTTGAAACCCCTCTGCTACATTATCTGAGGTTATACAAACAAACAGACAAACAAACAAGCAAACAAAAAACATCAACATCTCTCAAGGAATGTTTTCTGAGCTGTGATATAGAATTAGAATTGACTAGACATAGTAAGGCCTTGTTGAGTTAAATTCTGGCAGTTGCCAGAAAAGCAATTAATAGAAAATTGAAGAAACCAACTGTACTAGAAGTAGTGACAATAGTAATAGAGATAAAATAACTGGAAGTGGGATCTTTTCAAGAGGGTAGGAGCAGGTTACATAGATAATGGGAATTGTGGGAACAATACATGCTGAATAATGTTTTTGAGGAGAACTGAGGTTTTAAGGGAAGTCAGGAATTGAATGAGCTGTATAATGTTTGATTGACAATGACTGTAGAGAAGATTATATGTGATATATAATGTTTGCAACTGAAAATATATCAATATGATTTGTTTTCATTTATATGTGTATAATTGCCTGTGTCATAAGTAATAATTCAATAAAGATGTTTCCTGTTTAAAAAACACCTTTCTCACACTGCACGTTAACTAAAACCTTAGATGGCCATTCAAAGGAGAAAAGTGTAGATAATATCCACATATCACATCTTTTTTCCTTAAAATACACACTAATGCAAGTAAGTCTAACTCTACTCTTAATAAGTCAATATTTTTAGATGGTAGGGTTTTAAGCATGAACATATATTTACCAGCCATCTTATTGCATTCAACTGTGTCACGACCATGCACAAAATAATTGCATCAGGTCAATCGTTCAACCTTTGTCATCTGAACAAAATTTAATGGCATAATCTTTATTACTGCATAACAAAGGTAGTGTTCAAAATGTATTAAATTGTAAAACATTTCATATTTTAGGAAAGATGTTTGTCTGTGTTTGAGACATAAATCTTCTTTTCAGACCCAGCTAAGCAAAGATTCTGGCTACACCTCCAGCCTGGATGCCATACTGCCATTTGTGCTGAAAAAAAAAACCATACTCACCATCACTTGTTTTGCGCAATATTGACAAACCTAATTATGCACTTGTAGCATTATACCCAGCTGGTGACTCTTGTTCATAATAACAGCATGAGAAAACATTAGTATTTGCTGCTTAAAACATCACACATCATATTTAAACATACATTTACAAGGGTCTACTAGAAGTGCTGATGTGCCAGATATAGACCCTGTGATTCACCGTCTACCTTCCACTGTGATCCACCATTACTAGTCTACCTTCCGCATGTGATCCACCATGACTAGTCTGCTTTCCACTGTGATCCACTTCTTTAGTTAGTAATTCTGTGATAAAACTTAGTCCTTCTCAAATTAAGTCAGAAATTTTACCAAAATGAATCTCAGACATCCATATACTCAGTCTGTGAATGGTGTTGTTACCTGAAATACTTTCTCATCTGGGAACTACAACAATGAAACTTGGGGAGATGGAGGACATAGGGTGCAGATGGACAACAATCACTACACTACATAAGAATGGTTAAAATCAACATTATGAAGTTGTAAATGAAAATCACGGTAGGGGTAGCCCTTTAGGCGGAGAAGGACAGAGGAGGTCCTAGAGGATTCGGAAACTAGCCCAACAACCGTCCTATGCAGAAGTGACAGGCAATTACAATATGTACCAGCAAGGGAGGAAGGGATACAGGGGACAGAGACAGAGTTATTTAAAATAGGAACCCCTATAGAAATAAATATGGAAAACTGTGGAGACATGGCAATGGATTCTGGTACTAATGCCAATGGGCATGAAACTAATGAAAACCAGAACAAAATTATAGTTCATTCACAAAATAATTTCAATATTTACAACTATACAGATGTAACAGTGAATGAGAACTATTTCAAATTATTTACAAAAAGTTTTACTTTCGTACCAGAAAAAAAGCCAGGTATTGAAGATATTATACTTGATATTAAAATATTTACTAGAAAACTAAATTTGGTACACATTTTTAAGGATGAACCACAGAATATTCGGGGTGACTTGTTAAAAAAGAGGAGCACCTACAACCCTCCTTTACACCATGATATACAGAATTTTGAGCATTGTGTTACTAGTATGATAAGAAAAGAATATAAAAAAAGAAAAAAAAAATGTTAAAATTAAACTTGACAGCAGAGGAAAGTAAATTACTCAAGGAGTTGAGTGAAAATGAAAAAAATTGTGTGATGAACCCAGATAAAGGGGGTGGAGTTGTACTCATGGACCAGTGGGATTATGGGATTACATCAATAAAATGATGGATATACTGGATAAGGACAACCGATATGTTATTGTTTCAAGGAATGAAGTAAATATTTCTTACAAGAGAATAGACTTGATTTTAGAGGATAATTTGTTACAGGGGTTGATTGATATCAACCTATATAATTTTTTAAAAGTCTCCAAACCAGTTATACCAGCCATTTTTGGCATTCCTAAGATACACAAGGAACTGGATAATCCACCAATGAGACCTATTGTTTCCTCACAAGGATCAAAAACCCAACCACTAGCAATATATGTAGACACAAAATAAAAGAAGTTTTATGTTAACTTTCCACATATTTTGATAGATTTTTGGGATTTTTTGAATAAAATTGGTTCAAGCCCATATAAAGACAAAATAATTTTCATTACTATAGATGTAAAGGACTTATTTTCAGTAATTCCCCACACCGAAGGACTAATATGGTTTGAAAAAATGTTAATAGAAATGGTTTTTTTGTCTATTGATGAATTTAAACTTGTATTGGAAAACATTTTTATTTATTTTATTTATTTATTTTACATTTGTTGACCGGGATGGTCCGACTGGATACATGTCCATTTTCAGCGGAGGCCCGGGGAGAAAAGCTCCACAGAGAAAAAAGTTACACTTTCATAAGTACACTACCTAATGCAAATACATAAAAATTCGAGGTTCACATAAACAGAATCAGTGAACATGGAATTAGTGTTGAAATATAATTACATTTATTTCCAGGAGGACCTATACCACCAAATGGATGGGGTGGCTATGGGTTCAGCCATGCTTTATTGGGAACAACAATATGTATTCAAGTCCACATATTACCAGCATATTAAGGGATACTATCGGTTTTTGGATGATATTGTTATCCTATGGGATGGATCAGAATATATGATTAGAGAATTTATGTATTTCATTAATCACAGCACTAATTTTTTTTACAATTTATACATGAGATTGGTAAAGACGAACTACACTACTTATATGTTAGGTTACAGAAAGACTATGTTAACAATACTTATAAATCTAGTATATATAGAAAAGAATGCCATTCGAATTCATACTTACACTATGAAAGTGACCATCCATATAATTTTAAAAGGAACATAGTAAAGGGGCAGATGATTAGAACAGCTAGGATGACATCTGATAAAGCTGCTTTTTTGGAAGAAATGGGGAGCCTATATATGATGTTAAAAGAGAGAGGTTACACAGATGAGTTAATTAATCCCATTAAAGAATTTGTTATAAAAAGATGGGGAACCATTAAGTACCTTTACTAACCAGTGGGGAAGCCAATGGAACAAAACTTGGGAATGCCAATAGTGAACAAAGGATAGTGCAACTGCCATATTTAACATTGACATATTACAATGGAATGGGATGGGTGAAGAAATGTATCAATGACTCCTGGGAAATGTTTAGTAGGATACCAACCAGAGTAGGAGTATTTCAAAAGTCACTGAGATACAGTTTTAGAAGGAATAAAAACTTGAAAAATATCTTGGAAAAGAGAAAGAACACGCATACAGGTGGAACTTGTTCAAAATATGGTACCTTCAAATGTGGGAGATGCGCACAATGCCCATTTATAGCTGGAACAAAAGAACTAAATATTCCCAGTTTAAATATGATCATAAAAGGAAAAAGATATAATAGTTGTTATTCTAAAGGTGTTGTATATTTGGCATACTGTAAGGCCTGTTGGGGGTACTATATAGGAAAAACTGAATGTAACCTAAGAGCACGTATATATGAGCATTTACGTGATATAAACAAAAGAACGAAAACAATGCCCATTTCAGACACACATTGACCTGTAAGGAAGCTGATTTTATGTTTTGGGTACTGGAAGAAATTGGACACAACGAAAGAGGAGGTGACTAGGAGACTAAGTTAGAATTTAGAGAAATGATTTGGCAACTTAGACTAGATGCATGTAGTGGTCTAGGTTTAAATGACCACATTTCTATTAGCCCTGCCCTGAAACTTCTTGCAGATGACCCTAAGAGACACAACCCACAATGTTAATATGTAATATTTTATATTTCAATACTTGTCAACTCCGTATGTGGAAAACAAAATAAGGTGTGGTTTATTTAGGCTGTGTACACAGATTAGTAACATTTTCTTATTTTTAGTTAAACACATTAGAGTATAGGATGCTATATGTATGGACTAAGCATTTCAATTGAAATTACTTTTTCGTTACAATGCACTGTATGGTTTAAAATGTTTAGTAGGTACCATAACACAGGGTCACATGTATGATGTCCCTTTGAGAATTAGGGATATATATATATATATATATATATATATATATATATATATATATATATATATATATATATATATAGGTGTATATATATATATATATATATATATATATATATATATATTTTTTTTTTTCTGATGCAAACATGGTTTTAAAAGTTTTTTAACACTTTTTTAACAACTTTTCGTAATAATAATTATTCATTTATGTGTATAACTTGTATTTAATATTTTATACTTGTATATGTATTTACAAATTATTTATAGAATTGGTTTAATGCGAACCAAATGTTTTTATCACTGGATATGAAGGGTTAAAAGTTTGGTTAGTTTACCAATTTCAGCATTGATTGGCCAGCCAATTAGAATGAATGGAATGATATAAAAAGTGTTTTTAACATGAAACAGATGATTCTGATGAAGTCTCTGTGGTGGAGATGAAAGCGCTAAATCCGACTTTTTTCATTATTTTATGGTAAATAAATAAAGTGGAGTTCTTTGCAACCCATTTTTGGCTGGTGGATTGATTACTATACTGAGTTCTAAGAACTTTTATGGAGGACAGCCTTTATTGTTTACTGGAAGCAGTGTCTTTTGACATATTTGTGGAGGAATTTTCAGTTTTTGGTTACCAATTAGGAGTATCCAATCCACCTACAGCATGTCTTTGGGATGTGGGAGGAAACTGGAGCACCCAGAGAAAACTATCGTGACCACAGGGAGGACATGCAGACTCTGCACAGAAGACACCCCAGCTGAGGATTGAACCAGAGAATCTCTTGCTGTGAGGTAACAACGCTAACTGCTGCACCACCGTGGCTGCCCTTTCACCAGAGATTATAATTTCACAAAATGATTCAGGAAACTAAGTGCCACCTTCATCCACTGATACACTGATTGACTAGCTCCATTCAACCAACTTCCACAGGCACATTACTTGTCAACAGTTACCAGCAACATTAACAGAAGGAGTTAATATCTGTCAACTGTTTTGCTCTTCTTTTTGAGTCTCTAAACATACCTTCTTCATGTTTACAGAGATCGCATGACATCATTTCCAAAAAACAAACATTTTATCTCTCACTAGTTCCAAAGCCAGCATGAAACATAATAAATACTCAAATAATGAGTAAAATGTCAAATCATTTTGGAATGGAAGAAGAAAGTGACTAATTTCATGAAGCACAGTAAGGCTTCATTGTTTAACTCATTTAAAAAATACATTAAAGCTCTGTGCTATTGAACACATTACTATTAATTTAAGATTTTGTGTGTGTGTGTGTGTGTGTGTGTGTGTGTGTGTGTGTGTGTGTGTGTGTGTGTGTGTGTGTGTGTGTGTGTGTGTGTGTATGTGTGTGTTTGCGACCATGTGTGTGTGTGTGTGTGCACGTTTCTGAGAAAGTTGCATTACGATGTTTATAAAAAATTGCTTAACTCTTAGGTTACATTTTGTTCTTATTCATATATGCATTTTGCACCTCTGTCAATTTAATTTAATATGTACTGTATTCTTAACTTAGTTACTTCATCAACCCAAACTACTCATCATACCAACCCTTTCATCTAAGAGACAGATTTTCAGTTACCGTGATGCACTGCCCTTATCACTTAGTATAACTAAGTTTTATAAAAGCTATCACAAAGTAAGAAACATTTGCCATTAGAGCCAGTTAGAAATATTAGGCATGGTTATGGCTTGAGGGGTTTTAGTTACTGCCAAAAGAGAAGTCTGATGATGTTGAGTCTTACTCATGTATTGTATTACTATTACAGAAAGGATACTCTACATTCAGTTTCATTGTTTGAGGCAAAAATGGCGGATGCATATTTTAATGTGTTTGGTAACCACACTAAGTTTTTTTTCATTATCATTGTGATGGCGTGAGGTATTGCCAGCTCTGCCCAGAGACACAGGGCAGTGGATGCGTAACATGTGCTGGGATAGCTAGCTGGAGTTTTGTAAATAATTATGTCATTTGTATATCAAACTGATTTGTACAGATGATTGTGTTGAAAAATGTATTTGTAAAGCTGCTTATGTTAAAAAAATTTACCAACAGTAGTTTCTGACCCTATTGTAACTAATTAAATGTATATGTTTTAATAGAGGATACTGGAAGAGAAGAGGGTAATCTCAGTCGAGCTAACTTTTAAAAATAGTAAGAAATTAAATTATTTAATTTAGGCCTTAAATACTGTATATTGCATTTCTGACTGCAGCCAGAGATGTAATGTATGTGCTAGAGAATTGCTTATTAGCTTTTATAGGAAGAGTGGAAGTGTTTATGATTTTTACAGTTTCCAGATATAACACATGCCAGCAAAGCTTTATCTGTGTGCATGGTAACATATATGTGCTAAATTCTGGTTTAGTTTCTAGCAATGGGGGTAGTATGAGAAACATAAATCAGGTGACCAGATATTTGTGATGTCATTCTGTAATCCAGGAAAAAAAAATGATGTTTTAATACTTTCTGAGACTGAAGTCACATAGCACTCTGTTTTTGAAACTTGACAAGGAAGGACCCCCTCACCTACTTCTTCTTGCCTTGGGAATAGTAATTGTTTAGATCAGTCAGGAAAACACAGTGAGATTAGTTAAGTACTGTTTTCTTATATCTGTGTGAATTTATTCATCTGTGTTATTTTAATATTTCCTATGGCTGAAACTCTAGTGTTTATTGTAAATAGATATTCCATATTTTCATATTCTTTTATTATTTGTTATTCAATATATTTAAACATTTCATTTTGACTGGTCCTTCAGAGAATATTTTAACCTTTGAGAGTACTTATATCCATTTGGTGACTCTGTGGCTACACATGACGGCCTTAATGCATTGGCCAAGCACTATCATTTGTACTACTATTAACTTCACTCAGTATAATTGGGTACCCTTGTAAGAATCTTAGAGTATCTGGCTTTGGAGTGTCCAGTGGCATTATCTGCCTTATAGTCTGGGCAGAAGAGGGCATAGTGAGTAAATCTGTTCCAGCCTTTCCCAGGTGTGTGTGTGTGTGTGTGTGTGTGTGTGTGTGTGTGTGTGTGTGTGTGTGTGTGTGTGTGTGTGTGTGTGTGTCTGAAAACCAAATCTCAAGGATTGTGTGTTTTGGCTGCTTGGAGCATGGGCACAAAACACTGGTTTTACAGAAAGGTGCTGGAGGACATGGCTTGGACACTCTGCTGAGGATTCAGCACTATAGCTATACCAGTGGGGAGTCTTATTGAGACCTGGACAGAGAGAGAGAGAAATCCAGGCCCAGGACTGAGTGTGTTCCCTGTGTGCTCTTAATTTAAATTGTGTTCAATGCAGAGAGCTGCATTTGGAAATACTATGTGTATCCATTTTTGTTCCAAGTGAACGTCCTTCTCCAGTGTCAGTGGTGAGAATTCAGGCTCCTTAATTACTGGTCCAGAGAAGGGACATTACAATCACTACTAAAATTGTGGTTATGGGATGCTGTGTTTTATCTTCTGCTTGAAATACAAGATGGAGCAGATTTGATAAAGCCTACATGGTCAGCTAAAACTATGTGTGTGTTGCGCTGCAAAGCACACACAATAGTGCACTGTTTTGTATTCAGTAAGCAGATCTGCATGCTGTGTAGAGTCACACAAACATGGTAAGCATTGTGGTATGCTGATTACAGAATAAACAGCTGTGTTGTATGATTATCAATTCAATGTGGAGGAGCTATACAGCAAACTATAAAGCAACTATGTAGACTCAATGCTGGCTTTCCCTGTGAATTCCAAATCCCATTGGAATACAGCCATGGAAACTAGGCTACACAGAAAGAATGTTAGGGGCTGCTGTTACTCTTATTCATGTGCATGTGCAGCTGGCCCAAGTCTATGCTGCTGCTGCTGCTGCTACTAATAGACAACAGCCAAGAAGGAGAAGGGTGTTTAGACCCCATTTAACTTTTCACAATCTGCATGAGATGGAAACTGTATTGCACTACAGGGTGGATAAAGACAGACTACAGCCACTCTGCAACCTCTGTTATCCTCAACTGAGAGCAAGGGCTAGCCAATGGGAACCAATCCCAGTGGAGACTAATGTATGTGTAGCACTTACAATTTTAGCTACATGAACCTTCCAGAGACCAACAGGGGACATGCTGGGGGTGTCACAGGCATCAGCACCCAGGATCCCCCATCAATTCCTGAATGTTATGCTATAACATGCCAGTGAGTATGTATACTTACCCTGTACCCCTGAGGACACAGACATATCTATGCAGGGGTTCTACCCTGTAGCACACTACCCTGAAGTCCTGGGTGCCATAGACTGTACACATGTAGAAATTAAAGGACCAGCCAGAGAACAGGGAAGGGTGTACATAAATAGAAAGGGCTACCACTCCATTAACTGCCAGGTCATGTGTAATGCTAAGGGAATCATGCTGAATGTTTGTGCTAGCAACCCAGGCAGTTACCATGGCTCACATATCTAGCACAACTCTCAAATGTATGAGATGTTTACTTGGGGAGACATCCTACAGGGTCATTTACTGGGAGGGGGGTGCAGGTTATGCACTGGAACTGTTGCTAATAATGCCCATCAAAAATGCACACACACATACCAACTGAAGACTATAATGAGGCACACACTTAAACAATAAATATCATAGAGAGTGTTTTTGGGCTGCTGAAGTCGCAGTTCTGGTGCCTAAATGCATCTAAGGAGCTCTGTGGTACAATCCTCGTACATGTGCTAAAATATTTACCATCTGACCATGCTTCATAATATTATCCTGTGAAAACAGCTTCGATAGAAACAACAAGGGAAGGGCCACCCATCCCACCACCACTGGCAAAGTCACCACTGCCACACGCAGGTGGGGAGTCAGAGGGGGAATCAGCAGCTACTGTGGGTGTAGGCAGATATAGGCATACACAATATGCCTTTGCATTGGCCAAGAGGCAAGGAATAGCAGACACAGTCACCAAATAAAGGGGTAAAACCTTCATCCTATGCACATACATACAGTAACACTGATGCCAGACAATGTTCACAACCTTTGCTTACCCGTGTAATGGCTGTGTACTGCTAGCATCAGACAGAGACAGCCACAAACTAAAACTCTTGCAACTGCTGCATTTCCAAAGTAAGTGTTGCACCTGGAATAGAAAAATAATATGTCTGACAATATAAAGGAATGGCATACCCTTGCATACTGTTACTGGGTAGTTTAAGTAAATATAAGGTGGGTGATGTTTACAGCAATTACATCAAAATGTGACAGCAGTGACTTATGTGAACACGTCCTCTATCAACTAATAGGGCTCACGTATCAAAGATTCACACATTCATATGTATAAAATGCACAGATTTTCATCAAATGTACACAGTTTGGCCTCATACTTTTGTAGTGGCAAATCATTAAAGAGTGGAGTTAAAAAATAATGACACTTTTTAGTTTCAGACTTCATATCCTTCAGAAAAAAATACATAAAAATAGTAGTGCAAAACCTGTATTTATCAAACTGTTAAATTTTAAGACAACAGTTTTTAAAAACTCACAACATTGTTGGGCCTTTGTCAGACTTTTATTTATGGCTTGGTCCAACTTTTTTGGTCTAAGAGGTTGAGAGGGATGTACACATTAGAAAAACCTGTAAGAAAGTAGTACAATTTGTGAAACAACATCATGAGCACAAATATACTAAGTGCTAAGTCAGGTATGCACCCTGAGCATCAGACAAAAGACTTATGTATCCCTGAATCCAAAAGCCAGAAAACAGGGATATGGCACTGTTATCATCATTTGCACAGGGTTTGTATGTGTGTGTGTGGGGGGGGGGGGCAGGAGGCCTAGGCTGACACAAAAGGTAGTGAGTGCATGTGAGTAAGAAAGAGAAACTGGCACACATTTGGATAAAATGTCAAATGGTCAATGAGACAGAATGAGCTGTAAGCCTCATGAGTGACCCATATAACTGTTATGCGTGTGCAACTGTATGAGCACTCCAGGTGAAATTGGTGTGTTGGTACCTGCAAGAACATAGCCAAGTTCTATGCTAGTTCTATGTCACAGTATGTCAGACACGAGGGAGTTGTGCATGGTAGAGGTGACAATTCATCGTCCCTAACCCCAATAACTGGCTTGGGCAGGAGTTGCACTGGCACATCCATGCCCATTGTCAGATGCTCTGCTGCTACATGAATGTGACAAATGTTTGCTGGATGAGCTTTCCTCAGGTGTATGCCCAGGATCATGACCCCATGGCCTGCCACTTTAGAGTGTGGACACCACAACCACTGTCACAGCAGTGGAAATAGCGCCACTATGGGAGCAGGATCAGGCATGGCCACATTGGTTAACATCAGATGATGTGGCTGACATCCACATAGATGCTGTCCTCCTCCCAGAAGATGTTCCATCGCAAACATTGCCCTTTCCAATGTGTCATTCACCTGATACATTCAATCTGCAACACAGTGGAGGCAGTCACATGTCAGTCTGTGCCACATCTACAACCTAAGCATTTTCTCAGAGGCCCTACTGGAGCATGGCCCTAAACATATGTCACGTGGCATGGAAAGACACACCATAATCAGATGGAGGATGGATAGCAGGCCTCCTCTGAGCACCCCTAACAACCCTCCTGTGTGGCACTTCATACAGACTTTGTTATCACCAGAGTCAACAGGCACTGAAGCCCCGGTAACCATACTACCCTGATCAAGTGTCTCACTCTTCACCTGTTCAATATCTGAAGGCTCACTGGAATGGATTTGCATAGGCCTACTGGCTATATCCGATGGAATTGCAGGGGATGGCTGAATATCAACCTCAGTGTCAGATTCAATGTCTGCATCCCCCCCAACTGTGCCTGTGCTTGGCTGCCATCATCAGAATCTGCTGATACTGTGATATCAGGTGGAAAGAGTCCTACATTTCCATTATCAAGATCACCTGTGATAATAAGCAACAGACACAAGAAAGAAATGAATAGCTACACTACTACAGTTTAATATATGCTAGCAAACTAACACTGGTGCTACTATCACAGATGGCACAGCAATACACACAGTCCTGACACTTACCTCACACATATGGATAAATGCAGATTTCAGTCAGAAATACTCATCAGTACTGAAATAAAAATGTTTGGCTTGCCATGTGCAGATGACTCCACACTTGCTAGGGAGGATGGTCCTGAAAGAAGTTAAGCAAAATGTAAGGCCACTATCATCACAAAAACAATATCGCAACGGGAAAAAATGTTGGCCTTTATATGTCCATTAACAATACATTTAGCTGAAACTTGGATGACACGTCCATCCCAAGCCCATGTGTAATGAATCAG
Organism: Protopterus annectens; assembly: GCF_019279795.1. Lineage (NCBI taxonomy): Eukaryota > Metazoa > Chordata > Ceratodontiformes > Protopteridae > Protopterus > Protopterus annectens. Next base: position 586,551,165 of record NC_056729.1, on the reverse strand, counting down.
AATATGTTAACTGTATCAACCTATAAATAGCTCCCCCAAAATTTATTAAATCAACTTAACTATTGTTTTTAATATTTTTACTATATAAGACATCTTTAAAAATTGACATATGTAAGCTTAGCTGGAAGCTTCTCCTGGGACATTCTTCTCCTCTCTGAAACAGTAGCCTCAACATAAATCACATACTTTTTTGCAGTTTCCACTGAGCTCTCTGGATCCCAGACAGTGGTCAGGAACTCTTCATTTGGTGTCAGTGGTGACTCTGTAGTAGGTCCTCCCCCAGTTGCCAGCTGTCCACAGGCTAATGCAGCTGCTCTCCTCAGGGCCGATAAAATAATGTCAGTGGCCCTGTGGCGCATCTAATCATATATCTGCTGCACCCCACAACATCATTGATGTTATTCACTATCTGGTTACAAATTTGCATTCTTCCAGACAGATCCCCACATCATCTCTCAAGTAGAAAGGCATAATGTTGCCGATAGGCTTGGAGGATCACGTTGTTCTCTAAGTCACTGAAGGGGGTTGCAGGTATTGGGACACTTGGGTGTCATAGTCCTAGGTGACATAAAACACAGAGGAAGGATACTACACATAAATATCACATAAATAAAGGTTGGGTTTAGCTATCACACATATTATTATTTTTTCAGTGTTACCCACTGGAGAAACACAAAACTTCAGTTATTCAAATATAAACAAGGGTCATGTGGTTGTAACATATCATAATCACACACACACTAAGGTTTGATCCAAAACAAGGACTAACAATAGCAAAGCAAACCTTTGTAAAATCATTTTTTGATTGTGGCAATATACAAATGGAACTTGGCTCCCCCACCCCCAAAACAACAGGAAAATGGTATTTTATACCAAACAAGGAATAACACATCAGTCAGCTGTTATAAGTGTTTTCAAATAAACTGTCACAAAAATCATGTGTACACATTTACCATAGTTATTTTTATGCAATTGTCAGTCACTTCTACCTGTGCCCAGCACTTCCCTAGAGATGTCTATGGGCCATCCTAGAAGGCTAACTCCCCTGTGTCATTGACAATATAGGACATTTACATTTCATTGAAATAACACAGAAGAGTGTAAAGAGAAACTGTAGTAACAGTAACACTTGTGATGAGAAAGCAAAATGCCTTGACAAAAGTACCTATGCCATCAGCAAACATCTAAGAAGTGCATACAGATAAAAGTTGTATTTTCTAATGTGTGTGTATATATATATATATATATATATATATATATATATATATATGGGTCCACTACACAATCTCGAAAGCTCATAATCCCGAAGCCCAAAATCCTGAGACCAAAATCCCGAAAATTCAAAATCCCAAAAGCCCAAAATCC
>NC_056729.1:586537300-586547300 GCF_019279795.1 Protopterus annectens | reverse complement strand
GTGTGTGTCTCAATGCATTAACACCTGGTGTCACAGAGTCAGCTAAGTGGCAGATGCAGTTTGTACATTCTGTAATACCCACACTGTTGACTGCTGCACCTCTTCACTTAACGTGATCATGCAGAAGTAAGTAAACCAATAGAACTCTTATAATTTTATCAGTGAAGAAAAGGCATGCGTTTGATTGCAGCTTAACTACTCGCAAATGGGAAAAGCAGTATAAATGTGCATCTGGTATGCACAAACACTTCTCCATCAATCCCGCAGACCAGCTGCTTGGAGGTGTGCTATGGAAAGTACACAATAGCATAAATTACTGATGTTTACTGCCCATTTAGTCTTCATCCCCTGAAAGTATGTGTAAAAACACAAACAAAGGGAAGGCACTTTTAAGGAAAGAAAACATATTTACACTGTAGCCATGTGTTGCTTGCTTTCACCCATGCACTTAAAACTTGGTCTCTCAGTACTTGTTCCCAAATACATCAACTACACTACAGAAATAAATAAAAAATGCTTTCCATGCAAATATTTATACTGACAATACAGATTCAGATTTTCTAGTACTTGTAATGTGAACAGCTGTTTCCATATAGTTTGCAAAACTGACTTTCTAAGGTACACCTGCACATTGGAAACACAACAGCAAATGCTACACTTCGCACACTCATCAATCTGGTAAAATGCAGACCTTTAATATCTTGACCATTGTACATGGCTAGCCATCCATTTCAGACACCCCTCAACATCTAGTGTTGATGTCATCCACAATAAGTTGCTCTGCAGCATTATAAAATATAGACTTGTTATGTGGTGCTTGAGTTAAGTACTGCATTAGCTCATCAGTGTATTTAGTTAGGTAGGGGTTGCATTCTCCCACCAGTCAACTGGTGTGTGCCTGACTAGTCAGAAGAGCCTAACTATGTATCCTGTAATCAGCAGTGCAGTCCTATGGTGTATCAATATTTTGACAGTTTTACATGCCTACACATCCATTTCATTCAGGCCAACCAACAACTTCTGTCAAACATCCACTGTTGATGTCATCCACTATAAATTGTCCTGCAGCATTACAGAAATCAGACTTGTGCCATGGTGCTTGCTTTAAGTGTTGAGTTTTCTAGTCAGTGTATTCAGTTGGGTAGAGGTTCTAATCTCCCAGCAGTCAACTGATGTATTCCTGTTTAGTCAGAAAACCATAACTGTGTATCCATCAGTACAATCCCACAGTCCCATACAGTACTGATATATAGACAGTTATACATACTTGCACATCCATTTAATGCAGGCCTCACAACATATACTCTTAAACATCCAATGGTGATGCCATCTACTATGAATTGTCCTGCAGCATTGTAAAGGTCATACTTGTGTTGTGATGCTGGTGTTACGTACTGTGCTGTGAAAATAAGTAGGTAAGGGTTCTCTTCTCACTGAAGTCAAGTTGTGTGTGTTCAGTTGGTTGGCAATCTAGAGACAATCTTACACCAGCATGTCAGACACTAATGTTGACATCTTCTTCACACCAGACACTGCTGATGTCATCAGCTATAAAGTGTTGTTAGACACTTTAAAAGCCAGGCTTGTACTGAGACACTTGCATTTTATACTGGGTTTTCTAGTCAGTGTACTTAGGAAGGGGTTCTAGTTTCACTGCAGTCAATGTGTGTGTGTGTGTGTGTGTGTGTGTGTGTGTGTGTGTGTGTGTGTGTGTGTGTGTGTTTGTTTAGCTGATTGACATTCAAAAGACCATTTTATACCAGCGTGTAAGACAATGCTATTATCATTTTCTCACCAGACACTGCTGATGTCATCAGTTATAAAGTGTTATTGAACAGTATAAAAAACAGATTTGTCTGGTGGTGCTTGTGTTAAATGCTGAACTCTCTCAGTGATGTATTTAATTAGGTAGGGGTTCTGTTCTCATTGCAGTCAATGTGGGTATGTTTTTCAGTTGGTTGACATTCAAAAAACCATTTTACACCAGCATGTTAGACACTGCATTTATTTTCTTCTCACCAGACACTGCTGATGTCATCAGCTATAAAGTGTTGTCAGACGATATAAAAGCCAGACTTGAGCTGTGGTACTTGCGTAGTACTGTGCTTTGTAAATAGCTAGGAAAGGGTTCCATTTTTACTGCAGTCAACACTCACTATAATGACAATTTTAGAATGCTATGTGAGTCCACAGCTATGTCAAACCCTACTCCGAACATCTCATTGTAGCATACAGTAATGTTGTCCTCCTGTATAACATGACCTCTGACAACATTCAGGACAAACCTATGCTGTGGCAGCAACATCAACTACTGTGTTTGCAAACTACTTTATCTACACCTATAGGGGTTCTAATCTGACAGGAGGCGAATTGCATGTCTGTGCATATACCTATCACTTTTGAGATAATTTTACACAAGGATGTGACTTTGCATCCATATCTTACACCCTTCACAACATGTTCTCCTCAGCATGCAATGATGCTGTCAAACTCCATAAAGTACAATGTGACACTGTTACTGTCAGGCATATGTCATGTTGGTGCTGTGACAATGCATGGCATTCATACTCTATAACTACACAGATGTAATGTTCAAGTCAGGCCCAGTCTACTGCTGTGTGTGTGTGTGTGTGTGTGTGTGTGTGTGTGTGTGTGTGTGTGTGTGTGGTTGGTGGCACATTATGGTCATTGTATGATCTTTGGAATTGTTTTTCGTTGCATTACCACTTTGAAAACATTTAATGTAGCCCCATGCATCTGACATCCACTTTTATCCACTAGCAACATGATATCCTTCCTGCAGAGGTGTGGAGGATGTCCTCATGTTAAATATGCATACATACATCATGAAGTAGAGTCTTTCCATGAAATTCTGCAAGCCATCTCCAGACCACTGAATGTGTGATTGCTAATTTTGTCATGGTGTGGTGCACATGTCACATACGGACAGTGACAAGATGTAATGCAATCAAACAAGTATACACATACACAATATACTTACTATCTTCCATAATATAGATATAGGGCTTTAATTACAGGGTATAATAATGGCTAGGATTTCATGTGATGTTGCCCATTAGCTTACTAATGTCCTCTGACCTTATGAATGGTTGACATGTCAGTGTTGCTGTCATTGATATGTGCTATATTGAGTTGTTGATGTACAGTATGACTACAAAAGGGTCTTACAATCCGTGATGTAAGCTAATGTATTTATGGCCGATGTCATTACAGTACATGCTCTTTATATAACAGCTGTAGTAATACGCCTTCTATGAAATGTTGACATGGTATGATACACTATTATGTATATTGCTGTTGTATTAGGGCATGTGGTGTTGTAGTGGAATAGATCAACCTTCTACACAGTTCACATTCCACATCCCAGTGACACTTGCAGTATGGCACAGGTGTGCATGTGTCTACATACCATCACTAAATGTTCTGTGACTGACAGCAATATCAATTCATATTGATTAGATGGTCAAATAAGTCTTGTCTCATACACATGGCTGTTATGCTGTGATATATGTAACCAATGTATCATATGATTTGATGTAATTGCAACCTTGTGGAATTCATTGTATGTGCAGTTGTGTTACTACATCCAGGGTTTATTGAGGTGGTCAGCAGCACCCTTGTGTGGCTATTAGCATTTGTGTCAAAAATGTTCTGCATGAGCCACAAACAAGTGATGTCTACTGTGTCCTGATATGGTGGCAGGCCACTCAAACACAACTTGTTCATGAAACACATATGTACAGTGGATATAAAAAGTGTACACACCCCTGTTAAAATTCCAGGTTTTAATGATATAAAAAATGACAGCACAATAAATAATTTCAAATATTTTCCCACCTTTAATGTGACCTATAACCTGTACAATTCAATTGAAAAAGAAACAAATCTAACAAATATAAAAAATAAAAAATGTACAATAAGCTAGTTACATAAGTGTGCACACCCTTAAACTAATACGTTGTTGAAACACCTTTTGATTTAATTACAACATTCAGTCTTCTTGGGTAGGAATCTATTAGCATGGCACATCTGGACTTGACAATATTTGCCCACTTTTCCTTGCAAAGGCTCTCCAAATCTGTCAGATTGCGAGGGCATCTCTTGTGCACAGCCCTCTTCAGGTCACCCCATAGATTTTCTATTAGATTTAGGTCTGGGCTCTGGCTGGGCCATTCCAAAACTTTAATTTTCTTCTTGTGAAGCCATTCTTTTGTTGATTTGGAAGTATGCTTGGCGTCATTGTCATGTTGAAATGTGAAATTTCTCTTCATCTTCAGCTTTCTAGCAGATGCTTGAAGGTTTTGGGCCAAAATTGACTGGTATTTGGAACTGTTCATAAGTCCCTCCACCTTGACTAAAGCCCTAGTGCCAGCTGAAGAAAAGCAACCCCAAAACATGATACTGCCACCGCCATGCTTCACAGTGGGGATGATGTTCTTTTGGTGATGCAAAGTGTTATTTTTGTGCCAAACGTACCTTTTGGAATTGTGGCCAAAAAGTTCAACCTTGGTCTCATCAGGCAATAACACATTTTCCCACATATTTTTAGAAGACTTGATGTATTGTTTTGCAAAATTTAGTTGGGCCTGTATGTTTTTCTGTGTAGAAAAAGGCTTCCATCTTGCAACCCTACCCCATAGCCCAGAGATATGGAGAATATGGGAGATTCTTGTCACATGTAGTACACAATCAGTACTTGCCAGAAATTCCTGCAGCTCACCAAACAAACACATAAACTCTGTGTAGGCTTTGTGCTAAGCCTACATAGAGTTTATTGAAGCCCTGGGTACATTTTAATGTAAGGTAAAACTCTCTTGCTTAAGTAAATATGCCTGTAGGTGGACATATATAGATGGTTGCCTGTTACTTTACATTCAGCGCAAAGAGAGCACTATTTTGGCCAGCTTCCAAGCAATTGTTGACAGTGTAAGTCTGCCCTGATTCTAAAAGACTTGCTTTCAGTGTAAGTGACTTACATTGGTGTAAGGCCAATCTATAAACAGGCTTACACTGGGGGCCAGATTCCAAAACAGATTCCAAAACACCTGTGCTTAGCCTACTTTTAGGATAAGTAGTAACTTACACTGGGAGCAAGTCTTTTAGAATCAGGCCCAAATGTTCATTCAAGCTTACAGGAAACTTTTTCAGAAACATTTACTATACTATTTTCACAGGACTAGACAATACAACATACACTGTCAAGTTAATAAAATCAACTCATTTATAGAAATAAATTAAGCATAGACAATCTGGGAGTTAAATACTTACCCAAATATAAAGCAGGAAAAAAAAATAACTGAAAGAGTCTGTTCAGCTGATGAGTATGCTGAAATGATGTCAGAACAAAGTACTCAAAAAATCAGTTTCTACTAGGGTTTCCACCTTTTCAGATGCCCAAAGGCCAATCAAACACCTAGGTCTGAGCTTCTCCTTTTTTTTGCCAAAATAAAAGCTCACTTGAATAGAAATTGAGTTGTTTATTTTGTTTTATACAATATTAAGGCATTTCAGATAAAGTATATATGCAATGATTAGAGGAAACTTGGAAAATAATTGTTCTAAAATATCAGGACATTTGCCATTTTTCATGTTTTTTTATAGGGCATAACAGCGCAAACAGGACTGTCCTGTTTAAAGAGAAATAGGTGACAACCTTACTTTATACAGAGGTGTTAGAAAATTCTTCAAGGGCAAAATCATCAAAATTCTGCACCATTGAGTTGGCCTCCATCCAATGTAATACTTTCCAGAACTTTACATTTTAACCTGCTCGCATTGATGGCCTCATTTCCTCTCTACCTAATATAAACTTCCACCAGGGTTGCAGTATGACTGTGGGAGTGTAACAAACTTGACAAAATCAGAGTTTTAATTCATTTTTCTTTGACAAGTAGGAGTGCTCTCTTATGTAGTGATAAGCCAATGTGATATAAATATCCCAGAATTCCATGTCCCATGTCATCCATTACTTATCATCCTAGACAATAATGAACTAAAATGTCACTTCTTAAATTATGATGGAAATTACCTGCTATGACAATAATTATAAATGCCACTATTAAGATATATTATTTTAGGAGGGACCTCTGCAGATACATAATAAATATATTTGCAGCAGTAGACTAGTCTCCCAAATTGAAAATCTGAATAATTTTGTTGAACACTATGTAAGCTTATACCTTTTTAGGCTCCTAATAATTTCGCAAAAGAAGAACCAGGTTTTTGAACTAAAATAGTATCATCATCTGTTTTCAGTTAATGCCAGAACATAAAAATGAATCAGTTAAAAAGCCATTTTGTTTACAGCAAGCTACTTATGTCTTATGACTGTATCCTGTTGATATCTGTTTTTTATTGGTTTTTACTACTTTTTTGCTGTTTTTATTAGCAAAGTTGTTTCTTTTAAACAATTGTTTTAAGATTTTAATTGCCTCGCATGTAAAATCTGAAACAGTGCTAGAAATACTAAACAGAGCCAATAAATGATTATAATGCAATTAACTATATAATGGAAGTGGGTAACTTGCAAATCTAAACTGACCTTTATATGTCCTATGATGTTTCTATTGTGTTGACTCTCTCCTGAGAGGCAATAGGAAGCTTACACATCTTTTAAAATAACTTATATGTAATAATGGGCCTGAGTCTTCTAACTGTTGTGATCCTAGACAAGATAGAAAGCATATTTTTTCACTCTTCAACTACTTTCTTGTTGGTGAATATAGAGCAGATGTCTGAAACTTCAGTATGTGTTTGTGATTATGACAAAATGCATGGGAAGGTAAAGAGTGTGCCACTCTGTTATCCAAACCAGGATATAAATGATTATTAGTTTTCACTCATTTAAAGGAAAGTAGCATTTAGAACTTTTAAAATATGTATTGACCCCCATGTAAACAGGACTTGCTAAATATTACAAATGAATAAAACAGATTACAAAGTGGACTGCAGTTTGAACAAGGCAGAACTTTCATTGTTGTATAAAAAAGGATAGCAATGCTGATACACAAAGTGGAAAAATAAATGAGAATAAGAACAAAGAAAGCATTTTAACTCAGCTGACCAATGTGCTACATATTTAGGTTTTATATCTATATCCCAATAGTTGGGAAACAACAAGCTGCCTCATAAGCAGAGAATGCTACCTTTTTTGAAATGCTGTTGAGGGAAATAAGCAGATGGAATCTAGTTTATGTGATTTACATTTATTTCTGTAATATGTTTGACACTCTGCCCTGTGGGAAATTAATACAGAAATAATGGCTATCAAACTTAGTAAGGTGAAGGCTGTCAGAAAATGTCTGGTAGAAAGAAGACAGAGAACAGTTTAGGTAGACATTATTCCATTTATGCTGCACAAGGTAGCTTGCAATCACAGTCAAGTGTAATAATAGCAATGTCGGTTAACTAAAGGCTGCTGTATAAACCTTAGAGTCCACTAAGTTTGCTCATTAATAGCTTTCGGTGGGAATGCAGACAGAATAGTATTTGAGACAGTTGTTTAATGCACCACACAGATGAAGCATACATCTTGTACTTTTTGCATATTAAACCACATTAGTCATTCGAATAAAGTGCTGAAGATATTATCACGGCATGGTGGTTAGAACATCCTGGATTCAATATGAGTAGCACTGGAGATAATGGAGAGCTATTATTTTGATAATTATCATAAATATTTAAGACAAAGCATGGTGTCACTGTTATAAAATATGTTAAGCGGTTATATTACAGTAAATTGTAGGACCTGTACATTACTGCCTTGTTTGGGACTTTATTCCAATATTTGTTAAGTTTATACTTTCATATTGAAAACAGTATTGTCTTAGGGTTGCCTTGTTCTTCTGTAATGGGGTAGTATACAGCTCAACAAGCTCCTGCCTGGTATCCTGCAGAGTTATACAGCAGCAGAGAGACAAAAGAGAGACTTTGGAGTGATTAAGTTTCATTTTTCTGCATTTTCTTGCTGCCTTTAGCTAATTCCACCTAAAACGCTGATTTTCTAGAGTTTCTGTGATTTAAAAAGCTTGTTTCAGCTACATATTGTACTTATTTTATTGCCTACACTTTAACAAAGGGCAGGATTCACAAAGCCTCCGTGTAAGAGTTACAAGGCTTACACGGAGGCTGCAGTTAAACGGTGTGACGTCAGCATGCCATGCATATGCATGAGGGCATGCTGAATCACACCTAAGGTTAACACGGTCTGTGTAAGACAGTAGGGGGCATGTCCGTAGGGCGTGCCCTGCAAATGGACACGCCCCCAGAAGAGTAAAAGTCCAGAAAGTAAACCCCCACGACAGAGTCCATGTAAATGTGAATAAACACAACACAACACATGCCCCCACAGACTATGAACATAAAATGTATAAATGAACATCTTATATTTTTTTTTATAAGTTGTAAAGATGTTTGCCCGTGAGTGCGCTCGTTTGCGCGGGCGTGCCCAGTGCTTAGCCACAGTTAGCAGTCAGTGGAAAAGCATATAAGAACTAAATATGCAAAGTAAGCCAAGAAGCAATAGCGTAGCAGTAGAGACGTTGGCTGAAGAGGAGGCAGTCATGGATCGAGCCCCCACAACATCAATTTTTATTTTTAGTGAAATAAGCACAAAACAATTCCCTGACATATATGTACATATATAAAATTATATTTTATGTAAAATGTAATGAAATGAGCCATGTATTTTGAAGAAATGTGAGATAATAAAAAATAAAAAAATGACAGATGTGCCTATAGCTGAGCTACACTCCAACAAGTTGAGTAAATCTGCCCGTAGGTGAGCAGTGTTTTAACAGGTGTAAAATGAGTGCCCGTAGGTGAGCAGTGGTTTAACAGGTGTAAAATGAGAGCCTGTAGGTGAGCAGTGGTTTAACAGGTGTAAAATGAGTGCCCGGGGTTGAGCAGAGTTCTAACACGCTGAAACTGTGTGCCCGTAGCTGAGCTGAGCGTAATATGTGCGCTGACAGCCAAACGACACATAAACCAGCATGACCCGTTTTCGCGGAGCTGTGCACCACGCCAACAAGCTAACCGGCGAGCAACGTTGAGCAAGCTGTATCAAAACTGCCTTTACACAGACATACCTCCTAGCCTGTGTAGACAATCATAAAATATAAAAAACAATGGCCAGGCTCGAACTCAGGATACCATGCCCTATAGTCAAAGTACTGCACCACTAAGCCATGACAGTTGCTCTTAGAAATGCAGTAATAGCATATATATATATATAGGAATGAATGGAAAGAGGAGCATGACAAAGCAGGTTTTGTGAAGCTGATACAATTCCAAAATGGCCAATCACAGATAAGTGCGGGAAAAACGGCATATATAAGCCCCATAGGCGGGAATACACAGCATAACCGATTGTGGAACCGACTTGCAGTCAGGATGGCAGGTGTAGGAGAGGGTAGTTGCTTCCGAGCACAGAGGTGGGGCATTGAGGAGTCCAAATATATGGTTTGGCTCCTCGTCCATGATCATGAGGCCCAACTCATGCAGGGCCAGGTCCTGTGGGGAGCATATAGGGCTGAGGCATGGGACCGGTTGGCACATGATCTCACCAGTGCCACAGGAATACCAAGGACTGGTGAACAGGTCCATCACCACCATGCGGACCTGAAGAGATGGAAGCAGGACCAACTGAACCGTTGGATCCAGGAGGCCCGGCAAATGCCCAACGCCCCACTACTAAGTTACATGTAATTATTTATGTAAGAAAGTAACCTAGCTGATATTATGGAGATGTGTATTCCAATGTTACTTCATTTATATTACAGCTGCAGGTGTCCGTTCCATGAACCATCGAGCCTATGCCGATAGGCTGGTGCGGTTGCACCACCAGCCAGGTCAGTAATTCTCTCCCTGTAACTGTAAAAAAATATAAGTATGACAGCTTGCAAAGGAGTGCAGTGTAGTCACTTATTAATAAAATGTGCAAGTAACAGTGTAAGAGAGTTTGCAAGTATTGTTTAAAATT
>NC_056729.1:586501587-586536800 GCF_019279795.1 Protopterus annectens | reverse complement strand
TAAGAACGTACAACTAAATATACGTAGTAAACAAGAGCAAACTGATTAAACAAATTAACCAGTTAACCTGCCTGCTTCTCTTTGAGAATTCACCCTCCTGCCTTTAGACCAGGTTTCTTTGTCCCTTCAGCTCTCTGTCTTCCAAACTGGCATTTCATCACATCTAGGGTTGCCACCTTTTCAAATGGCCAAAGTGGGACATTTTTGGGACACACATCAGATTTTACACACATACCCAGGTCATACAAAGGATAGAACTTAACTCCTAAATAAAAGCTTATTCTTGTAGCATTTCCTTGCGTATAATGTTTCTTGTAACATTTAGGTATTTTAGATACAGAAATAACTATTTTATGCAACAATTACATAAAATATGGGACATAATTATGTCCTACAATCTCAGGACATTTGCCCTTTTTAATATTTTTTGTCAGGACACAACTGCCCAAAGAGGGACTGTCCCTCTCAAAGTGGGACAGGTGGTAACACTAATCACATCAGGTTTACTTCATGGTATTGAAATATCTCCCTCCTTTTTCTGGGTTCCTCAACCTCCTCTAGAGCAACTTCCTCATTTCATGGAGGTTCTAGGGTTCCAGTTGAACCAAGGGACCATTCATCACGTCTCCCCTTCCTAAGTGGGATAGAGTTTTTATTCCAGGATATTCCTAGTTCCTTGAAAGGAGGGTAATTGGAGGCCTATTTTGGATCCCTCCTAGTTCAATACCTTCAGATCCCTTCTCTTCAGATGTTTACTTTTCAAACTCTGTTTTCGCTTTTATTACCCCAGGCATTTCTGGTGTCCTTGGATCTGAAAGATGAACAAAACAGTGTAAGAAACTTCTCTGTGTGGAAGATTTTAAGTCCATATTTTTCTAGTTAATCACTGTATATTAATCAGATCAGACAATAGTAGTAGAAGTAGCGAACGTAAACTCGTCTTAAGTCAAAACAAAACAAAAAGTAATAATAGAAAATATATAATTGTACAGCATTACTAAGTATTCAAAAGTAATCCAAGCAAGGCAGGCAGTCTGTTTCCAGTCGAAAATCCTTTATTAAGTACACAGACAAGTGATCCAAGTAAAACAAAAATAGAGTAATAGTTTCTTCACAAGCTTTATAATATATATATATATATATTTTTTATCAGGCATGGGAGTGGTTTATTGTGCTGTAAAACAAAGTGTTATTGGTACACATGTTAAATTCACATCCCTTCCCCATCAGTGTGACATTCGAGCTGGTCCTGCCCTACCTAGTAGCTGTCATAATAATATATAACCCTTATGTACTTTAAATAAAATTTATAATGATGTGGTACCTCTTATTTAACCAAATTATTAAGTAGATTATTAAGTCTGTGATTTTATCCAAGACAATATACTACACAGCTGGAAATATATCAACCTTAGTTCATTTGGCAATCAAAAAATATATATAAATATATACATATACATTTTGCATGTAAAAATCTATTTATATTTTCATAACCTATTGTTAACAAAGATCGCTTTCATCCTTCTAGACTTCTTCAGGTCTGTGTACAAGAACCCTAAAAACCTATATAATTGCATAATTAGTTAGTATTGTTATTACACATCATTTTGATATTGAAAGTAAAAAGTCAAGTACCGAAACCGGTGAAGTGAATTTGATTTATGTTGAAACATTATATAAATTAATATATATATATATATATATATATATATATATATATACTTTTGGTGCATTTTCCAAGACTAGAGCTACTTGACAACAATACTGTCTTTTTAAGAAAGTGTTTAAGCGCCAACAAGGGTGGGTAGATGTTTTGTATTGTAATGGTATTAGTTGTATATAACTAGCATGGGGAGAATGTTTGAACAACTCTGAAGAAGGCTTTGGATTTACTGGCGAAAGTGCTTAGTTGTTTGAATTGCAAGTTGTTCGAATTGCAATAAATGGTTCACTTCACTGGTTTCGGTACTTGACTTTTTACTTTCAAATCGTTTGAAGTCTGGTGACTGCAGGTTTCATTTTTTATTGTTTTTAAACCGTGCTGGTTGCTGCGTACCGATGAATTGCTTTAGATTCAGTTTCCTTTGTGGAAGTACTTTGGTATATCTACACCTACCTAAAAAAGTTATTTCCAATTTAAAGCATACACCGAGAAGGGGAATTTTCGGTTTCCTGAGTGACATTTAAATCCGAGTGTTTTTTACATATACGGATTGCAAGGAAACTGTAATGGAAGGTTTGCTGACTCAAGTCCTAGACTCTATAAATAAACTGACGACAATGCTGGCTAACGACAGGGCTCAAGCCACGGGCCCTAGAGAACCTACAGTGTCTGATACACAGGCAGAGCTTTTCACGATGCATTCACCTATTAATTTGGACAATTTGCCAGTTGGGGATCCTATAGAACATGATAACGGAAGGTTAACAGGAAGAGATTTCAATGTATGGTAAAATTTAACCAAAAAAATTTTAAAAATTAAAAAAAAATTTTTTAGGAATTTTTAAAAAAAAAAGTTTCTTTTTTTTTTTTTGATTTTACCCCAAGGGGGAAAAAATAAAAAAAAACAAAAAAACACAGGGCCTGGGAAATTTCTTTATTTTTTTTTTTTTTTTTTTTTCAAAATATTATTTTTTTTTTAAAAAAAAATTTGGGGGGGGGGGGGGGGGGGGGGGGGGGGGGGGCGGGGGGGGGGGGGGGGGGGGGGGGGGGGGGGGGGGGGGGGGGGTGGCCCCCCCCCCCCCCCCCCCCCCCCCCCCCCCCCCCCCCCCCGCCCCCCCCCCACCCCCCCCAATTCATAAAAAAATACTTTTTTTAAAGAAAAAAGGAGGAGAAAAAAAAAAAAAAATTTTTTTTTTAAAATATTTACAAAATAATTTAAACTATAATTTTTTCTAAAAATCTTTACTTAAAAACCCCCAAAAGGCCTGGGGCGGGAACTCCATGGGAATTTATAGTATTCACTTTGATTAATTTTTCGACAAGGAGGTTTTGAAAATGGACATTATATTAAAAAATAATTAAATTATTAAATAATTTTTTGAATCCAAAAATGAGCTTATTTACCTTTCTTTTAAGAAAGTTGCAATGTAGATGTTTGTAGGTAAAATTTATTACCACAAAAATTTTGAACTAAAGTTTAAAATTAAAGGGGTTTAGTGTTTAATGGGCCCAAGTGGTTAAAAGCTAAGGTTATTCCGGGGTATTGATAAAAGGGGGGGTAATCTGGAACTGCGGGGTAATATGGGGGCTGGAGGTTTTTCACGAAGCCCCGGTAAACACCTAAAAATACCAAAAACCACAGAACCCTCTGGAATAAATCCATTTTTTATTTGGAACAAAGGCGTAAAGGGGTGGAATAAATAACTGGACAATGGGCAACAAAAGGGGCTAGGCAGGGGAATTGGTTTGAAAGGAAAACAGGATGTTTTCACCTTTTAATTATTTGCTTGATCTGGCATGTACCTTTTAAAAAGGGCATTTTTCTTGATTACTGTGAAGTAAAACCCCATTTAAAAAAACACTGGAAATGAATTTAAAATTTTTTGGGACAGAAATTCAACAAGGGAAAATTTTTTAAGACTTTTAAAACAATTTTAAAGCTGTTTGGGGTCTGTGGGAAAACTTCAACACGGTTTTTAACAATAGTAAAAAAGCATAAACAAAGTAAATGAAATTAAATGAAAAAAAAAAATTTATTTCTTTTAAGAAAGAATTAAAATTATGAGATAAGGGAAAGTTATACCCATAATTTTTTATGGAGGGAGAA
The DNA here is from genome assembly GCF_019279795.1 of Protopterus annectens. Lineage (NCBI taxonomy): Eukaryota > Metazoa > Chordata > Ceratodontiformes > Protopteridae > Protopterus > Protopterus annectens. The sequence goes on along the minus strand of NC_056729.1, from coordinate 586,533,030 downwards.
ATTTTAAATAATAACTATCAAGTGATAAGGCATTTAAAAGGGGCTACCCGGATAATATAATTTTATACAGGGTACCTACATCAGGAAAAAATAATTTTACGGAAAAAGGTTTTCCAACATTTTGGATCCCAAAAACAACAATAAATTTGTTGATCCTTTTGGGGAGTTTAAAAAAACGAACCAAAGTGGAGAAACAATTGAAATATTTTTTAAACAAATTAAATAGAAAACTTGGCAGGAGGTTGGTTTTAAAAATACAATAAATTTAAATAATTTCCCTGACAATTGAGTTGAATTTATTTTGAAAAAAAGGGGCATGTTTTCAGAATGTATCCTCAGTTTTTTAGACATGGCCCATTAATTAAGTTTTTTAGGGGATTTTTTTAAAAAAAAATTTTTCTTATTTTAAAAATTTTCCCAAAAAGGGGGTTGAAATTCCCCCCATTTTGAATCTGTTTTAAAAGGGAAAATGTTTTTTTAAAAAAAAAAATAAAAAAATTTTTTTATAAAATTTCCAGAAATTTTTTTTGGTACAGAGGAATTTCTTTTTTGGGGAACCAATAGAACTATTTTTTCCTAAGTTTCCCAGAAAAAATATATAACTATCAGCTTTGGGCAGGATTAAAGCCTCCGTGTAAATTACAAGGTTCCCGGAGGCTGAGTTAAGGTGAGTCAATGTCATGATTTTTGCATGAGGGCACTGAACACACCTAAAACAGGTATGGAAAAAAGGGGGGTTGCCTAGGGACCCGGCAGAGAAGAGTAAAAGTCAAAGTAAACACGACAATATGGAAATTGAATAAACAAACACAACAATGCCCCCACAGACATGCATAAAATATATAAATGAAATGTTTTTTTTTAAAATTTAAAGATTTTCCCATAGTGCGGGGGTTTTTGTGCCCATTGACAGTTACTATGGAAAAGATATAAAAAAAAATATAAAGAAGCCAAAAGAATCTAGAGATTCGGTGAAGAGCAGGAGCTGGTTTGAGCCCCCAAAAATTTTTATTTTTTAAAATAAGCAGAAAAACCCCTACAATATTAACATTAAAATTATATTTTAGTAAAAGTAAAAAAAGGGCCATTTATTTTGAAGAAATGTGAATAACAATAAAAGCCAGATGTGCCTAAGCTGAGCACAGAAAATTTAGTGCATCCCCAGGTCATGGTTTAACAAAAAAATGCCCGTTGACATTTTAAATGAAATGATTATGAAGGGGTTTCAAATGAGTGCCCTGGGGGCGTGACGGGTTAGTGGAAAACATAAAGAACAAATTTGGGCAAAGGTTAAGCCAAAAGCAAACCGGTAAGGCGGGGGCAAGGCACAGGTTGAGCAACAACAAAATTTTAACAGAAAAATCCTGCCTTGTAACATATAAAATATAAAAGAGTGGCCATTGAAAGGATACCAAATATAAATGCCATGCCATACAGCACTTAAAATGATTTGAAAATTATAGGTGAATGAAAGGGAATGACAAAGCAGGTTTTTAAGTGTAAACCAAAAGGGAATCCGTAAGTGGGAAAAAGGGATATATAAGCCCCTAGGGGTAACAGCTAAATTTGTGCAAACTTGCAGCCAAATGAGGGTAAGGGTAGTTGCTTTGAGCAAAAGGGGTGGGGCATTGGGGAGTCCAAAATTTTGGCCCTTTAACAGACCCAAACCTCCCGGGCCGGGGGGGGAGCATATATAGGCGGGGGCCGGTTTGGGCCAGATCTCACCATGAAAGGGGATTCCAAGGCTGGTGACGGGTCCGTACCAATGGGATGAAGAGGGGAAGCAGGAAACTAAACCCTTTGGATCCGGGAGGCCCGGCAAATGCCCCATACGATAAGTTACATTTTATTTGAAGAAATTAATAGTGATATTTGGAGAGTGATTCCAATATTTTTTTTTAATTACACTGCAGGGCCTTCTGTGGGGACCCTATGGGTAGGCTGGGGTTGCGCCACCAGGCAGGTCAGTAATCCCCCCTGAACTGAAAAAATAAAAAATGAATTGAAAAGAGGCGGATCACTAAGTAATAAAATGTGAAGTAACAGTGTAAGAGGTTTCAATATTCTTATTAAAAATTTTCAGTCTGTAATCCAAAAGAAAAATGAAAATGTTGTAAAGCGAAAAAAAATTCCCACCTGTAAATAATATAAAATGACGGGTGAAAAGAAGTGCAGGTAGAAATAAAAAATGGGGAAAAAACCCCTTTTAAATTGAAACTGACAAAGGGGTGTTAAAAGGTTGTAATAAACGGGAAAAATGTCAATAAAGCCTGAATAAGTCCACCTGAATTTTAAAAAATAAAACAAGTGAAAGTGTGAAAAAGATTAAATAAAAAAGTAAATAATCCTGTAAAATACTGACATACAGAATGAAATGTGGAAAGAGAAAAACGAAAAATTTTTCAAAATGTTCCTCCGGGAATTGTATCCCAAAATTGGAAGTTGTCCATTGAATATCGATAGTATGATTGTCTGAAATACCAAACATCCAAGTTGCTAAGTTATAAAAAATTAGCAGGATGATGTAGCTGAACGGGCCAGATATGAATTTTATGAATAAAAATGAAAATGTATATTGATGTAGCAGTAACATTCCTATCACCAACTTGAAGTAGTTATCACATAGGAAACTGTGGGTAGAACTGTAGTGTGTATATAACTGCAGCTATTAGAAATGTACAGCATATGTATTGGTATTTGTGGGTGTTAATTATATTTTCTTCCCCCTACCCTATAACCACATATAATCCATTCCACGTGAAATTGGTATGTGCAATCACAATTAACACCCCTGGACATTTGTCCTGTTGGGTCATACATATTTGCAGGGGATGCATCTGCCCTGTTCATACATCCAAACCTGATGGCCTGTTGCCATCAATCAACCCTGCATGTTGTTGGACTGTGTATTGCTGTTCAAATTATGCATGTGTTATGCTTGCTGTTCAATGGTGTGAATATCTGGGTGTTTGGTTAATGGGAATACTAATGCATGCTGTTACAACTAATTGTGAATGGTATTGTATGTTACTAACCCAAACTGTCATGACATAATGCAAAACATACGACAGGAAGGCGGGTTCCAGCGGACCCACCTCTCCCACCTCAGCTGGCGAGTGCACCTGGCAGTAGTGCCCAGCCCGGACCCTCCTCCCGTGGCCCTGTGCCCCCTGTGTGTGGAACCCTGCAGGGGATGGGGCTCGCCCCCCTCTGCAAGTGTGGCCGAGGAGAACCCCCCTCACCCTCCGTGGCGTCCGGACTGTGGTGCGTAGGGAGACCCGGGAAAGCTGTTCTTGGGCCCCTACCCCCTTGAGGCACAGGTGGCACAACAAAGGGGCATGCCTGCTGCCCGCCTACACAGCCCCAGCACACCCCCCATTCTGGGCAGTGAAAGCAGAGTGGCAACTGCACATGGGTGGGGATATCAGTTCCACTGTTGCCCTCTGTGGGCTCATGGGCTCTGGATATCCAAACATCCGTCCCGTCAATTGTGTAACCCCCCAGTGTCATACCCCCCCTGTATGCGTCTTGTTTGTCTTGTCTGTTACCTACCCAACCTACCTCCCCAGCTATACCGATTTCCCTTTTACCTGACATACCACTCTCACCTAAAAAAAAAGGGCACTCTGTACCCAAAAAAAATTTCCCCCATACATAGCTGCCCATTTCCACATGTCTGCTGGACATGGAAACTTCAATTACAATTGGCTGTACAACAAGTATTATTGTTGTCCTTACACCTCTCTCAGGGTGGAAGGTTTCAAATGTCACACCATATTACAAACATATGCACAGCTGTTGCTGATGAAGAAATGGACAGCTATGGGCCTTACCTACATCCCTCCTGCAAAACCCAAGCTTGTTTCCCTACTGTCTTACCCTCTTTGTGACCCCTTTTTCACCACTTTCCTGTCTCCCCATTTTCATTTCTTTCAAAGAAAATAGGGCGGGTTTGCGCACGAGTAAGCACTTTTAAGCGGATGGAAGCGGGGGGCGAGCTGACCCCAGTGCGCATGCTGAGCTCCGAAAACCCAAAGCTAACGCGGTTAAAACTGCTTAAAAGTGCCTTAGTCACTCTGAATGACAGGTCCTGTAGTCTGTTCAAAAGCAAAATAAAATCCCACTGTCAGCCCCGAACCCAGGACCTTGGAAACAGTAGTCTGCATGACTTACCACTAAGCCATGACTGTTATATAAGAACATTGTGCTACAATAAATATATCATGTAATAGTAGGAATGAATGTAAAGGGAATATAGGATGTGTAGTACACAAAGCATGTCATGTATATTTACTGTCAAATCTAGTGGATTTCTAAAAAGTAGTGTGTGAACAGAAACAGCCATGCTAGTTGGTAGCTAGTAGGTAATAATGTCACTGTAGCACCTTGCAAGACACACATACTCACAGCAGGATAATCACTGCCCATACCCCACAACCTCTTACAGGAACACATCGACCAAGTAATAAAATATGTGGAGAAAAGGGGCCAAAACAGGGACACATTCAAATAATGTTACAACAAACTTAGACAGTTCAGAGAGTAACAGGTTCTGCATTTTGTTGGATGTTTGGAAGGGTATGAAGTCTGAAACTTAAATGTTTGTCACTATATTCTGACTTGAGCCCAGAGTGATTTGCCAGAAAAGCTTTTATGACATATTGACAAAAATATGAGGCAGAAATGTGGACAACCTGCAAATATCTGTACACTTGAGAGGTCTGACACTGCCATATTTGAATAGTTAAGAGCCTAGACATAGCAACAGTGACTGAGTTACAGGGATGCCCCACAGACTCCATGTGAAATGTACAAACAGTAGGCAGAAAGGTGTTACAACACATGCAATGGTAACTATAAAGTCCTGAAAGTATGCACCACTTGCAAGGCAGAAATAGTGTAGTAATACATATGCTCATGCTATCCCACAGTCACAACTGCAGAATACCAGACAATTTAATGGGTGTACCCCACTGTTTGTACCATTCCATGAGGCAGATAACAGATGAACCTGAGAGTCCCTGGGGCCTGCTCAGCAGCATACTCAAATACCCTAATAGATGTCAAGGCCCACACCATGGCCAGACCACACTGCATGCGTAACACCCTAGCAGATATAGCAAGCATTCCAAGGTGTGAATGTACATGGAAAATAGGAAAGCCACAGCAACACACTACAGTCAAGACACCTAGCAGGCATACAAGTAGTAAATGTAAAGGGAAAATATTGAAGCCATAGCAACAAAGTGCAAGAGCCACTGCTATACACCAGTTACACCACATGTCCCACAGGAAAGCACACACACCCACATTAACAGTAGTAGTAGTCTTAGGTGTCAGTGTACATACACATTAGTACAGGAAACTGGAGAAATGAATGGAGAAATGTTAATCTACAACACACCGGAAATATGAGAGATACAACCTTTACACTCACAGAACAGTGTCCACAGCATACCAGCATGGTCCCTGCCCTTAAAATCTGAAACCCCTTTCTCACATACCTTTTATAGCACTGTCCTGATATAACAGTGAGAACTGCAATCAGTACACAACTGGCTGCATTCAATTAGCAAATGCTGGCTAACAATTGGTGCAGAGGCCATCACATGGATATATGCAGATACCTACAAAAGCATTCGGTACTCCCAGTCCACACATGCAATACTTTCATTGCACCCTGTGGAGGGGAGACAGAGAGAGAGAGAGAGAGAGACAGAAAAAAAAAAATTAAAACATACACAAACAAAACTGGTCAGCCCCCCCTGAAAGCTGACAACTGGCAAGTGGAGCAAGGAAAAAACCAGATGGCAACACAAGCAGCTGTGACAAACACAGGTAATGTAAAGTAATACTATAAAGTCTACATACTGTGAACCCTCCATATGTGTCATTGGTCTATATCCATATGTATATGAAGATGTGCAAGGGCAGGGGACATACAGCAACTATCAGTGAAGGCTGTACATACATTTGTATGTGAGCATCTATGTGCACATATCAATGTAGGTTGAATGTAGGTTGTAGTGCAATGTACAAAGTAGGTTTCACAGTTATGTATGTTTAGCAGTATGTTAGTGTGTGTATACAGTTTTGTAAACAAACATGTTGATATACCTATCTATCATATGGATAGTATGTATGTCAATATATGTATTTTATATATATATATATATATATATATATATATATATATATATATATATAATTTTTGCATATATGTATACATACATAGAAAAAGGGAGGAATACATAGACAGATGTAGATAGATAGAATATGTACAAACATATATATGTAATACACACATACAGATATAGATATATGTAGATACATATACATAGACAGACAGATCTGACTATCTACAGGTATGACTGTATATGAGATCTCACCCCCCCTGTCCCCCCCCTCTGTCACTCTCACCCTCTGTCCCCCTCTCCATATCTATAAATATGTACATAATATATATATTTATATTATAAAATATATATATATATATATAATATATATATATATGTACATATAGATATATCTATATACATATAAAGAGAGAGATGTATATATATTCTGAGTGAGGCACATGTGTACAGATGTATTGCAACAGGTGCCTGGTGACAAAGGCATGGAGTGAACACCAGTGTCAAAACTGGAGTACCATACCCCATTTCAAATCACCTACACCAGTAACCACCAGATATGTGATTGGCTGCCCACCACTGCATGTGTCAGGGGTGAACAGGGTCATAAATGTGTACAATAGTCCCCAATGATATTCACAGTGGCACACTTTTCCCAAACCTGCACATGGTATGTGTCAGAGACATGGTGTGTCAGCTATGGACATGTAGGTCAGTGTCCCCCTCCACACCACATAAGGCCTGCCAGGTATGTACCTCACATGACAGCTACAGATATGGAGAAGGACACAGTGACATGTACAACACTGTGACAATGCACTCAAACACATTACTAATGCACAGTGACTGACAACACCACAGAGTACAAAATACTACCCACATAGAGGTTCCCCTCCTGGATTTACATACTTAAGTCACACCCATGACAGATGTCCAACAACCATAGTAACACCTCACACCATCCACAACCTAAATGACTGCTGTTGTGAACACTGCAATAGAGCACATGGTGGAGGTACAGGTTCCTACCCACAGATAAGACATACCCTGCAATAAACCAAAAGGTTAAACAAGACTCCCCATGAGTACATGTCACACATACCCCTGCTGAATGTTAGTCAGATAGGTAATATGCCATATGAGTCACCCTATGTAACTGTTTGACAGCAGCAGGTACCATCACATCACATGTGTCACAATGGTCAGGGTAGCAGAACGGTATGCTGCTGTAGTCCCAGGGGCAATAGCTTTTGTTTTTATTGTATTGAAATGTATTGTATTGTGTTGTATTGTATTGGTATGTGGGGGCCTCCTTTGAGTGGAACCACTGCTGCTGTGCCAGTGTACAGGTACATATCCTGTAGTCAGGCTAGTGTTACATAGCACTTCTATATGTGTGTTTAGCTCCTCTTGGAGTTCATGTAGCATGCAACGGGGATACCATCAGGTCCCATTCATGTTGTGTATCTGTTTTCCCTGAGGGGGCTCTCACCTGGACATCTGTGATGACAGGAGGTTACAGTCAGCTGGGATAACTATGTCTTATTTTGGGGGGGGAGGGGAAACCTGCACTGAACCTGTCTGCCACAATGTTGCCAATATCTGTGGGTTCAGTGAATTATGTTGTTGTGTACTAACTATGAGCATAGTGGAGGGTTTCTGACCAGGTTGCTAACATAACTGAAGAAGGCCTTGTGGTTATCTGTAGTGTCCCTGTTGATTTCCCTCTCAAAGTTGTCCATGGATGTTTGTATGAGAAAATAGCTCCTTACTAGTGCTGATCAGACATGCCTTCCCTTTATGGAATTATGCTCTGTCTTGCAGTAGCTTCCATCTTTTTTTATACAATCTGTCTATGGCTGGGGTCCACCAGACAGGATGCTGTCCCTTTGTGGAGAGTGTCTTGGTTTTAAAAGGGATTGCATGATGCATGCATTCTCGGAGATGTTCGTAGAAATAATTTGTGAAGGGGGCAGCATTGTGGGTTGTGTCTTCCACTGGCCCAGTGGGCTGAAAGGATACCATGTCACTGTTACAAAGTGTAAAGTTTGCATTTGAAATGTTATTCACTATAGTCGTTTGTGCTGGTGGTGGAGGTGGGATATGTATATCTAGGGCAATTAGTTTGTGGTCAGCTTACAGTAGTTGATGATGTACCCCATACAGTACCTCGATACAAACCCCCAGAGTGAGGAGGTGCTTTGGACCTAAATCAGTGTTCTGACTGCTGGGGTTTGGTAGTATGTCATATGGAGTGTGCCAGATACTGTTGCACAGTTGTTGGCTGAGCACTGATACCTGGCCATTTACATGTGTATTCACCAATAGACAGACAGATGCTATATATGTGAGATATGTTGTATCAAACAGTCGAGTAGCATTTTAGTATGTGTGCCAAATTCTGCTGTCTTATTTTGCTGATTTTATGTTATTTCCTTTTTTAGGACCATGGCTCCCCGCGCAATCCAGCTTACTGCAGCTGAGGATGAGGAGATACACCAGAGCCTGGTGCGGGATTATGCAATACTCTTTTCCCCCCCCAGAATCAGCAGGAGAGGGCTGCACTGTGGCAAGACCTGGTCCGTCGGGTAAATGACATAGGCATGCATAATAGGACATATGAGCAGGCACATCACTGCAGTGATTTAATCAGAAATGTCCGTCAGCGTGCGTCGGATATCCACAGGCAACAGGTTGCCACAGGTGGTGGGGTGGCTACACATCCCCCCCTCACCAGACTGGAGGGACTACTCCTAAGTGTTGTGGCTCCAGCCCACAACAACAGCAGCAACATGCATTATGATGGAGGCTGGAGCCACCCCACAAGACTACGTGCAGGTAATATGCCATATGTATAGTTGACTGTTGTGTACACTGGTAGTTAATGCATGTGTGAGGTGTGTCCTTGGTTTGTAGCTGTCATCATAGTATTTAATGTGCAAGTGTGATATTCTCAATATCAGCAGCTGACCTGTGAAAGGGGACTGTTGTACTACTGACCTGTATCATACTCAGTAACAATGGCACAGTTGTGCCCACTGACATTAGTTTCCTCACTTCTGCAGGTCCCCCGGTGTAAAAATGCAGCCTATCCATGCTGGTGAGTGTGTATTAACAATACCTTTAATAGTCTTGATAGTAATAGTAATATTAGGCTCACTGGTAGTGCTCTGTGTATGCATGCAGGTGTGTCTGTGTCTGTGTGTTGATATCTCATACTGAGTAGTGTGCAACTGTGTGCAACTGTGTGCATGTGTGCACCCGTGCATGTGTGGGATTTTGCATTTTGCACCTGTGCATGTGCATGTGTGTGTGACCTGTGCATGTGGATGTGTGCATCACTGGTAATTTTGTGACATTGTAAACTGTGTTTCCTGTTTCCCTCCCACAGGTTCTGGTGCTGCTCTGGTGTCATGCAGCAGGGAACCTGAATCAGGTGCCATGGGTACTGATAATGATGACATCTGTGTAATTGCACAGGAAGGTATGCCAGGGTCCGTCATTGGTCAGCCAATTGACAGTACACAGCTGTCAATTCCATCAATGCCGTTATCCTGCCAATACACCCTTTGTCACCAATGTCCCTAGGTGATGGACAGGATACAGTGGGCATTGACCAGGGTAATTTGGGATCTGTGGCACATGCTCCCCACACAGCAGCCATGGGCATGGCCCCGAGATGGTACCACACAGACAGATGTCCAGGGGTTCTCTGGGAGCATCCGTGGGCGTTTCCCCTGTCAGGCGTGCCCACAGAGGTCTTACAACCTCAGCTATGTTTTTTGGGGTGTCATGCAGGCACAGTCACGTATGGAACGGTACACCAGACAGGGTCTGAGGGAGCTGACAGCATGTCGCACAGCCATGACTGACAGTTTCGTGACATTCGGCTGCCATCCTAATTTCACCGATGTCATAGACAGGCGTTGTGGGGACATATTAGACCCGGGTTTCCCCAACTACATGTCCATGAGCCAGGGTGATGGTGGGGTTGAGGCGTCGCGTGGGGTGCCAGCAACAGCAGCAGCGGGGTCCATGACAACAGGGCGCCCCCCATAGTGCCAGCAGCAGCCCCAGCAATGCTGGGTCTGTGCTGTCATCAGAACCCCCGGAGACCACGTGCCCTGGCTCTGGCCAGGCCCCACAGGGATCTGTGTCCAGTCAATGAACACCTGCTTCTGATGACAGTACCCAGTCTGGGTTGGTACGGATGGTCCGTAGCACCCTGCAAGGCACAGGTACCGTGTCCGGGGCCCGAGACACTGATCTGTATGACCTGGCAGGTGTCTGTTGTCCACAAAACAACATTATTTAAAACCCGAGTGAACGTCATATCATACAAATTTGCCCCCTGACTTTTATGTGACACACCCGTGTAAAAGGAATATGCAGCATGGTGGTTCTGGTTGACAAAAAGGGGCAGTTCTCTCAAATTGAAACCCACCCCTGCAAATTTTAAATCAAAACCCTAACAATGTGCTATGACAGTAGGGTGCAGTAGAGGGGTGTATTTGCATTTCTGTTTGGTCTTCCTGTTTTGTGGGGCTGACATCATCTCTGTGTAGTATTGGAATATAGCAGCTGGTGTGTTGTACTGGTTGTTTCTCTCCATGTAATTCCCTATTCCATTGGGATGGTAACTGGTGGTAAGGGTGTCCGTACATCAAGGGGGGGTATTGAAAACACTGATCTGTTTATGGCATACAGCTGTTGCCCACACCGAATGCAGATGAGGTGGAATTTTCATCCTACACACTGGAAGACACACCGGGGCCCCTGCCCCACTGCATCCATTGCCCCTGCTGCCCCCAACACAAAAAATACTGTCAGGGGTATTGGGGCTGTCAGGATAAAATTCCCCCCCTACATATGATGAAACTTTCCACCCCCGAATCTGTAACATGTGCAGGTCAGGTTAACATGTTCTGATGCACAGGGTGACTACATAGGTAGTAATGTATCTTTTTAACCGCTTGATGTTGGTATTCCCCGCATGCCTGATGCGTGTATGATTGCTTGACTGTTTTTTCACATGGTAAGCCTGTGTATCATCTGCACTTTTCATACTGGGGGTAAAAATTAAAAGAAGGCTAAAACATGCCAAAAAAGGTAATAAATATTGTGCATGATGGACATGAAAATGCATGCATGTTGCACTGGTCTCAAAGGATGTTTGGATTTTTGTCGTCACACAAATGGTACAGGACACAAGGGGCACCCCAATGCAAGTCATCTATCCCTGCTAACATCCCAAAACACAAAACTAACTGTTTTTGGGAAGGGGGTCCCCCACATGTAGGGATACTGTGGTGGCAGGCCAGGTTTTCATTTAAATGGACCACTGGTGAACTATGTCTGTTATTGACATTGTTTGCAGGTATACATGGGCCATCCAGTTAGTACACGATGGTTTGGTCTGACACTGCTGGCTGGACCAGCCTCTACCCGTGTATTTCCATGTACTGTTATAGTCCTGCATATTTTACTGTTACCTATGGGAAGCTTGTTTGTTGTACAATGGATTCTCGCCCCGCACTGAGCTTTGTTTCATGATTTTGCTGAGTTACCCTGGAAAATGATCCCACCTGAAAGGTTGGTTTGTGGACCCCAACCTCAAGCAATGTTTTCCATGTTACTTACGAAAAAAGATGCCCAAAGCTCAGGCTGTTAAAAAAAAAGGACATCAGGATAAAAAAGTTTAAGGATTAAAGAAAACAGACCGGGTTTCGGGAAATATCAACCCTTTTCCCGTGTAAAAAAAACCCAATGCTGAAAATGTTCTCAAAGCCCTGGTGGATAAATAAAATTTTTATTAGCCCTGGTGGAAAAATACCCGCTTTTCCCCCTTTTCATTTTAAAAAAATGAACCCATTTTTTTCGCCTATAATGTTTAAAATGAAAATTTGGGAGAAGTGTACATAATTTTTATAATCTTACCATTAGACTTGATTTGTGGCCCCCTTTGGGAATTTTTAATAAACTTTCAACCTCTTTGTTTTGAACACCTATTCCTTTAAAATATTTACATCCCCGTGATCCTGATACAAATTATTTGTCAGTCATGTGTAAAACTACACTTTTCCAAATTTTTGGTGGATTTATTTTTTCATGGTTCAATGCCCCGGGAGCTCCTGACATTTTTCCTGTCAGGACTTTAAACCCAATTTTCTTAGGAAAATTTTTGGGGAGGTTTGACCAATTTTTGCCTTTTGTAAACAGTATATTAACGCTCATTTTTTGGATGTTGGCAATCTGGCAATTTTATCTTTTCAAATAAAGGCCCCTTCAAAATTTTTATCATTTAGGATAACTGTTATGTTCAATTGGGGCTCCAAACCTTTTTCTTTGGGGTTCCACATGAAATTTCAACATCTTTTTGTATTATACCCATAAATTGTTTATTCTTATTGGCCTTAATTTGGAAGATTTATCTTTTTAAACCCTTTGGAAACTGGCCAAAAATCTGATAACCTAATAGTGCAAGATTTTTATGCCTAAAATTTTTCATTTTCTGACAAGAGGTTTTATTTTTTATAAGAGGATTGCCTGGATGATTTAAAAAATAGTTTTAGTACATTTTATGTTTTGAAAAAGGGCTGCATAGTAAACAGTTAGGATTTATCTTTCTTTAATGAAATTATGGTCTATCTTTATTTTTAACATTGAAATATTGTTTTTGTAACTTATGTTTCCTGGATCTTCGATTTGGGCCCTCAACATTTTTGGCATAAACAATTGTTGTTCTTTAAAATTTTGCTTTTTAAGGGGCATTATTTAATCAAAAATTTGTATGGTCTCTCCCCAAAACTGTTTATAATAAAAAATTTTTTAACTAGTTAAAATATCTTTCATTTTTTGAATTTGGCACCCAAAAAATTTTATATTCTGGATGAGCATTTGACTTAATTGTATTATTATATTACTAAAATTTTCCCTTTTTAACAGCTATCTATTTGTTCAGTTTAATTTGTATTTGGATAGTACCCTGACCACTAAAGGGTCTTTTACATATTTGAGGGGGTCAAAACTTTTATGGGCATTCTAAGTTTTGATCACCTGGCGTTGCAGTTTTCAAGAATTTCTTATTAAAAAAAATATGACTATTTAGTTCTTCCCCAAATTGTTGGGGCCCTCAAATTCTTTATTTATATTGCCAAAAAAGAAAAAGCAAATTTTGGGAACCTCCCTAATAATTACTTTTGGATTATGGTAAATTTTTCTTTCAACAGATCCCGAATTCATTAAATGAATAGCGGGTATTTGGCATCTTTCAGCCTGGTAACACTTTAAAAATATAAATCTTTTAACAGGGTCTTCAAACTGGTTTGGTGCAAAAAGGACCTCCTTTTTGGGTTCACTATGTAATAAAATAAAAATTTATCAGCCTGTTTTTGAACCTTTTAACTAAAAAAATTAAATCTTTCAATAAATTTGGATTGAGATTTTCAAGGCATAATTCAGGGAATCTAGGATTGCCCTTACACAACCCATTATGGGGCTTTGAATTAAAAGTCAATGGTCCAAAAAACAACAAACCAAAATGGCTGTTTACTTTTAAAATTTCAGCGACAATTGTTAAAAGGATACAAAACTCATCAGTAAAGAAACTTTTGGCGGAACCTTTTTAAAAAAATCAAAAAATGTAGACTATTTTTGTAACAGTTGGCGAAAAAAATTTCAAAGAGCCAAAAATTATAAAATGAACCCTTTTTTTAAGCTCATGTTTACATCTTTACATCTAAAAAGGAAAGATGGCCCTTTTAAGGAACGAACAGGGGATCCACAGAGATATTTTATCTTGATGTTGAGTATTTTCCCCTAGACTGGAAGAACCCTTTTTAAAACATGGGGCTGAAAGCCCAAAAATGGGCTGGGCTGCTTGTGTTATTTCAAAAACAAGTTTTTTAATCGTTATTTTTCCCTCCTGCCCGAATGGGCTTTTTCCTTTTATTTCCTGGAACATTTCTCGGGGGCATGTTGAGTTTAAATTTGAAAATGTTTTTAAAATAAAACAAGAAATTTTCTAAAACAGTTTTTCCCCACATCCTATGGGAAGTTCCCTTGCTCAAAGACTTTATTTTAAAACAAGGGTTTAAAACCCAAAAACCCTTTGGGAAAGCTATTCTGGAAAAAAACTCTTTATTATTTTGGGGTGGGGTTTAATGGTTGGATTAGTTGACAAAAAACAGCTTTTTTCAAATTTACATTGCCTTTACCACCGGCAAAAACAGATTTATAATTTTGCTGGGAGGGGTGAAAAACAATGGGAAATTTGGCTTTCCTCAAAAAACTTAAGGGCTTTAAAAAAAAAAAAAAAAAAAAAAAAAAAAAAAAAAAAAAAAAAAAAAAAAAAAAACAAAAAAAAAGAAAAAAAAAAAAAAAAAAAAAAAAAAAAAAAAAAAAAAAAAAAAAAAAACAAAAAAAAAAAAAAAAAAAAGAAAAAAAAAAAAAAAAAAAAAAAAAAAAAAAAAAAAAAAAAAAAAAAAAAAAAAAAAAAAAAAAAAAAAAAAAAAAAAAAAAAAAAAACAAAAAAAAAAAAAAAAAAAAAAAAAAAAAAAAAAAAAAAAAAAAAAAAAAAACAACAAAAAAAAAAAAAAAAAAAAAAAAAAAAAAAAAAAAAAAAAAAAAAAAAAAAAAAAAAAAAAACAAAAAAAAAAAAAAAAAAAAACAAAAAAAAAAAAAAAAAAAAAAAAAAAAAAAAAAAAAAAAATAAAAAAAAAAAATAATAAAAAAAAAAAAAAAAAAAAAAAAAAAAAAAAAAAAAAAAAAAAAATTGGGGGGGCAAAACCCCCTTCCCTTTTGGGGTTCAATCCCCAGGGGTAAAAAAAATTTTTCAGGGATTTATGTGGGCCCCCAAAAGTTTTGGGTTTTTTGGTGGCAAAGGGGCAACCAGGTGGGTTCCCCCCTCCCCTTTTCCCCCATAAGGTTTTTGGGCCCCCAAAATTTCCTTGGAAAAAAAAAAAGAAGGGGTTTTCACAGGACACTAGGATAATCACAAGTCTTTCTTTAGTTATGTTAGGAACCTGCGTGCTAATTGCCAGATATGCTCAGAATTAGTCCCAAATGACAAAAGAAACACCGAACCCACAGACATTGCCAACATCCTAGCTGACAGGTTCAGCGCAACGTCTCCCCTCCACACCAAAGGGCAAATATCTATCCCAGCAGAGTGCTGCCCCTGACATCTCAGATGCTCAGGTAAGCACGCCAACTCCAAAGCAACAAACACAGCATCAATGGGACCAGACAGTGTCCCGGGCTGTGTCCTACATGAACTCCAAGAAGAGCTAAACCCAAACATAAAACTTCTGTTCAATCTCAGCCTTACTACAGGATATGTGCCCAAAGAGTGGTGTACAGCAACAGTGGTCCCTCTCCATAAAGGTGTTGCCCCAACGGATCCTGGAAACTATCGCCCCATAGGCCTGACTAGCTTGGTCTGCAAAGCTATGGAAAAGATCATCATGGACCTCATAAATAAAGATATTGGGGACCTACAGACACTGGGTCCTACCCAGTTCAGCTTTGTTAAGGGCAGATCCTGCCTCTTAAACCTGGTTGATTTCTTTGAAACAGTCACCAAGGCCATTGGCCAGGGAAAGGTGGTCCACACAGCCTACCTGGACCTCGCAAAAGCCTTCGATACAATACCCCACTTGGGCATTATAGAGAAGCTCACCAGCTTAAATATCAACCCCTATGTCACTAGATGGATTGCAAACTGGCTCAAGGATAGAACCCACATGGTTAGAATTGCTGGAGCCATGTCAGACTCCAAAACAGTTACAAGTGGTGTCCCACAAGGCTCAGTCCTGGGACCTCTCTTGTTCGGTATATATTTCTCGGAGGTACAGGCCAACATGGAAGGACTGTGGCTGACCATGTTCGCAGATGACTGCAAACTGGCCGCCATAATTGACTCTCCAGCTGACACAAGCATCCTCCAAAAGGGCCTCATAGAAACAGACAACTGGTGCCAGAGCCCTGGCCTCAAGCTAAATACCAAACAGTGTATAGTCATCCCCTTTGGCAAAAACAAAGTGCCCACAAATTACCACATAGGTGGTAATCCATTAAGTACAGAATAAGTAATTAGGGACCTGGGGACCCAAGTTGATAGCAATCTCTCATTTGACAACCACGTGGCCACAGTGGTTAGAAAAACATTTTATATAGCCCACCTCATCATGAAGGGATTCACATCTAGATCAGGGAGGTCATTGTGCCTCTTTACTCATCCCTCAGCAGGCCCATAATTGAGTACAATGGCCCTGTTGGGATGTAGCTTACCAGACAGCTGCAGCAAGTGGAAATAGGCGAAAAGTACGTCACCAAGAGGAGGAAAGGGCTCAAACAGATGCCATATGCTGCCGGTTAAAGAAACTCCAGCTCTACTCAGTGGCATACCGCCTGTTCAGAGGCGATCTGTGCCTGACATATAAAGCCATGTCCAACCCGGAATTAATGGACATGCTGCACCTCAGAATATCCAAATCCCATCGAGCTCACGGCTCGAGACTTGAACCTCAGCACTGAAATAAATAGGACATGCTGGAGGGACATTCATAACCCAGAGGCTCCCTTCACTCTGGAATACAATCCCAGTCCAGGTTAGGCAGAGTCCCTCATTGACTCTCTTCAAGAGGAATCTTGATGAGTGGATGGGAGATTGTAGGTTTACCCCGGGTATCACTTCTGTGTCACTGTTAGACAGAGGCACAGTATACTAACCTCAGAAAAGGGCATAGCAAATTAATTTAAAATGGGTGGCGAAAGCCAAACACATTCTGGCTAGGCTTATAAATGCCCTAGGGCAGATAGCCTAGTATGAACCTATGAACCTATGTACCTTGTTCCCCATTGGCCCTATGTGCTGTTAATCACCATGGCAATCACAATACTATGGTAGCATGTGCAAAGGTCAGTTGTCAGTCACCTCTATGGTACAGTTGTGGTATATGTGGGTCATGTGGCAATGTCACAGCTGCTACATGTACACAGTCAACCCTCTCCCCTACACATGGATGTACAACACATGTATGAGATGCAACCACATAGCCAAACTGGGGACTAAGCACTCCTAACCCAGTACTGGCATAACCTGTCAGGTGGCATGAAATACTACAGTGACTACAATACCAGTCTGATGTAGACCTACACTGACAGCAATCCAAACATGTGAACACACTGGGCCATTCATGGAGCCTCAGAATAGCATCCTGCCTGAGCAGCAGACACCTCTGCAGCTGGCACACAGGCATACGTTAAGCCAGAGCACAGCACATGCAACACATAGCACACAAATCCTGTGTGCCAAACAGTCACAGCCTGTACGGCTAGACAACACACCTGCTACAGTTGTGTTAGGTACCTTTATTGTCCGGTACAGTGAGGTCCCGCTCATCAGGCTGGAAAAGGTGAAGGTCACAGTGATATGCCAGTGGGGCACTATGGTCCACCACATAACACAAGCATACAGGTCAGTCAGAGGCATGGACACATATGACTCAATCATTGTCCATGCCACTATGGCTGACCTGTGATGTACCTCCCTGGACTACATGATAGGGAACATGGAAGGGCTCTCTGAGCATGTGGCACAGGCTGGTATGACCCATGGGAACTAGTGAAGGTCATAGGTACATATGTGTATTTGGCACACACATATATCATCTGTGTCCATTGCCATTACTGGTTTAATCAATGTCATGCGTTATTGTGAACAGCAACCCACACACATGGGCATTTTGTGGAACAAAAACACACGTGGCATGTGTGGAATTCAAAGCCATAACTAACTGTGCTATGACAGTAGTGAGAGACGCAGTAGCAGAGCGTGCTATTTGCATTACTGGGAGATTTGGCCTCTTCCACTGTAATTGTAGGGTGCTGACATCATCTCTGTGTAGAGATTGGAATATGCAGCAGCTGGTGTGTTGTACTGGTTGGCAAAACGGTCAGTTCTCTCACACATGTAATTGCACATACCCTACTTCCACGAAAGCACATGTGACATGTGTGGAATTCAAAGCCATAACTAACTGTGCTTTGACAGTAGTGAGAGACGCAGTAGCAGAGCATGCTATTTGCATTACTGGGAGATTTGGCCTCTTCCGCTGTACTTGTAGGGTGCTGACATCATCTCTGTGTAGAGATTGGAATATGCAGCAGCTGGTGTGTTGTACTGGTTGGCAAAAGGGTCAGTTCTCTCACACATGTAATTGCACACACCCTACTTCCACCCCCCCCCCCCGTGGCATGTGTGGAATTCAAAGCCATAACTAACTGTGCTATGACAGAAGTGAGAGACGCAGTAGCAGAGCTTGCTATTTGCATTACTGGGAGATTTGGCCTCTTCCGCTGTACTTGTAGGGTGCTGACATCATCTCTGTGTAGAGATTGGAATATGCAGCAGCTGGTGTGTTGTACTGGTTGGCAAAAGGGTCAGTTTTCTCACACATGTAATTGCACACACCCTACTTCCACCCCCCGTGGCATGTGTGGAATTCAAAGCCATAACTAACTGTGCTATGACAGTAGTGAGAGACGCAGTAGCAGAGCGTGCTATTTGCATTACTGGGAGATTTGCCCTCTTCCGCTGTACTTGTAGGGTGCTGACATCATCTCTGTGTAGAGATTGGAATATGCAGCAGCTGGTGTGTTGTACTGGTTGGCAAAAGGGTCAGTTCTCACACATGTAATTGCACACACCCTACTTTCACACGTGGCATGTGTGGAATTCAAAGCCATAACTAACTGTGCTATGACAGTAGTGAGAGAGTAGCAGAGCATGCTATTTGCATTACTGGGAGATTTGGCCTCTTCCGCTGTACTTGTAGGGTGCTGACATCATCTCTGTGTAGAGATTAGAATATGCAGCAGCTGGTGTGTTGTACTGGTTGGCAAAAGGGTCAGTTCTCTCACACATGTAATTGCACACACCCTACTTCCACCCCGTGGCATGTGTGGAATTCAAAGCCATAACTAACTGTGCTATGACAGTAGTGAGACACAGTAGCAGAGCGTGCTATTTGCATTACTGGGAGATTTGGCCTCTTCCGCTGTACTTGTAGGGTGCTGACATCATCTCTGTGTAGAGATTGGAATATGCAGCAGCTGGTGTGTTGTACTGGTTGGCAAAGGGTCAGTTCTCTCACACATGTAATTGCACACACACCCTACTTCCACCTCCCGTGGCATGTGGGAATTCAAAGCCATAACTAACTGTGCTATGACAGTAGTGAGAGCAGTAGCAGAGTGCTATTTGCATTACTGGGAGATTTGGCCTCTTCCGCTGTACTTGTAGGGTGCTGACATCATCTCTGTGTAGAGATTGGAATATGCAGCAGCTGGTGTGTTGTACTGGTTGGCAAAAGGGTCAGTTCTCTCACACATGTAATTGCACACACCCTACTTCCACCCCCCCCCCCGTGCCATGTGTGGAATTCAAAGCCATAACTAACTGTGCTATGACAGTAGTGAGAGACGCAGTAGCAGAGCATGCTATTTGCATTACTGGGAGATTTGGCCTCTTCCGCTGTACTTGTAGGGTGCTGACATCATCTCTGTGTAGAGATTGGAATATGCAGCAGCTGGTGTGTTGTACTGGTTGGCAAAAGGGTCAGTTCTCTCACACATGTAGTTGCACACACCCTACTTCCACCCCCCCCCTTGGCATGTGTGGAATTCAAAGCCATAACTAACTGTGCTATGACAGTAGTGAGAGACGCAGTAGCAGAGTGTGCTATTTGCATTACTGGGAGATTTGGCCTCTTCCGCTGTACTTGTAGGGTGCTGACATCATCTCTGTGAAGAGATTGGAATATGCAGCAGCTGGTGTGTTGTACTGGTTGGCAAAAGGGTCAGTTTTCTCACACATGTAATTGCACACACCCTACTTCCACCTCCCCGTGGCATGTGTGGAATTCAAAGCCATAACTAACTGTGCTATGACAGTAGTGAGAGACGCAGTAGCAGAGCGTTGTATTTGCATTACTGGGAGATTTGCCCTCTTCCGCTGTACTTGTAGGGTGCTGACATCATCTCTGTGTAGAGATTGGAATATGCAGCAGCTGGTGGGTTGTACTGGTTGGCAAAAGGGTCAGTTTTCTCACACATGTAATTGCACACACCCTACTTCCACCCCCCCCCTGGCATGTATGGAATTCAAAGCCATAACTAACTGTGCTATGACAGTAGTGAGAGACGCAGTAGCAGAGCGTGCTATTTGCATTACTGGGAGATTTGGCCTCTTCCACTGTACTTGTAGGGTGCTGACATCATCTCTGTGTAGAGATTGGAATATGCAGCAGCTGGTGTGTTGTACTGGTTGGCAAAAGGGTCAGTTCTCTCACACATGTAATTTCACACACCCGTGGCATGTGTGGAATTCAAAGCCATAACTAACTGTGCTATGACAGTAGTGAGAGACGCAGTAGCAGAGCGTGCTATTTGCATTACTGGGAGATTTGGCCTCTTCCGCTGTACTTGTAGGGTGCTGACATCATCTCTGTGTAGAGATTGGAATATGCAGCAGCTGGTGTGTTGTACTGGTTGGCAAAGGGTCAGTTCTCTCACACATGTAATTGCACACACCCTACTTCCACCCCCCGTGGCATGTGTGGAATTCAAAGCCATAACTAACTGTGCTATGACAGTAGTGAGAGACGCAGTAGCAGAGCGTGCTATTTGCATTACTGGGAGATTTGGCCTCTTCCGCTGTACTTATAGGGTGCTGACATCATCTCTGTGTAGAGATTGGAATATGCAACAGCTGGTGTGTTGTACTTGTTGGCAAAAGGGTCAGTTCTCTCACACATGTAATTGCACACACCCTACTTCCACCCCCGTGGCATGTGTGGAATTCAAAGCCATAACTAACTGTGCTATGACAGTAGTGAGAGACGCAGTAGCAGAGCGTGCTATTTGCATTACTGGGAGATTTGGCCTCTTCCACTGTACTTGTAGGGTGCTGACATCATCTCTGTGTAGAGATTGGAATATGCAGCAGCTGGTGTGTTGTACTGGTTGCCAAAAGGGTCAGTTTTCTCACACATGTAATTGCACACACCCTACTTCCACCCCCCCCATGGCATGTGTGGAATTCAAAGCCATAACTAACTGTGCTATGACAGTAGTGAGAGACGCAGTAGCAGAGCGTGCTATTTGCATTACTGGGAGATTTGCCCTCTTCCGCTGTACTTGTAGGGTGCTGACATCATCTCTGTGTAGAGATTGGAATATGCAGCAGCTGGTGTGTTGTACTGGTTGGCAAAAGGGTCAGTTCTCTCACACATGTAATTGCACACACCCTACTTCCACCTCCCCCCCGTGGCATGTGTGGAATTCAAAGCCATAACTAACTGTGCTATGACAGTAGTGAGAGACGCAGTAGCAGAGCCAGAGCGTGCTATTTGCAATACTGGGAGATTTGGCCTCTTCCGCTGTACTTATAGGGTGCTGACATCATCTCTGTGTAGAGATTGGAATATGCAACAGCTGGTGTGTTGTACTTGTTGGCAAAAGGGTCAGTTCTCTCACACATGTAATTGCACACACCCTACTTCCACCCCCCCGTGGCATGTGTGGAATTCAAAGCCATAACTAACTGTGGTATGACAGTAGTGAGAGACGCAGTAGCAGAGCGTGCTATTTGCATTACTGGGAGATTTGGCCTCTTCCACTGTACTTGTAGGGTGCTGACATCATCTCTGTGTAGAGATTGGAATATGCAGCAGCTGGTGTGTTCTACTGGTTGGCAAAAGGGTCAGTTCTCTCACACATGTAATTGCACACACCCTACTTCCACCCCACCCCCCATGGCATGTGTGGAATTCAAAGCCATAACTAACTGTGCTATGACAGTAGTGAGAGACGCAGTAGCAGAGCGTGCTATTTGCATTACTGGGAGGTTTGGCCGCTTCCGCTGTACTTAGGGTGCTGACATCATCTATGTGTAGAGATTGGAATATGCAGCAGCTGGTGTGTTGTACTGGTTGGCAAACGCGTCAGTTCTCTGACACATGTAATTGCACACACCCTTCTTCCACCCCCACCCCCGTGGCATTGCCAGGAATTCAAAGCCATAACTAACTGTGCTATGACAGTAGTGAGAGACGCAGAGCAGCAGCTAAGCTTTGTTGCATTGGAGATTTGGCCTCTTCCGCTGTACTTGTAGGGTGCTGACATCATCTCTGTGTAGAGATTGGAATATGCAGCAGCTGGTGTGTTGTACTGGTTGGCAAAAGGGTCAGTTCTCTCACACATGTAATTGCACACACCCTACTTCCATCCCCCCCTCCGTGGCATGTGTGGAATTCAAAGCCATAACTAACTGTGCTATGACAGTAGTGAGAGACGCAGTAGCAGAGCGTGCTATTTGCATTACTGGGAGATTTGGCCTCTTCCGCTGTACTTGTAGGGTGCTGACATCATCTCTGTGTAGAGATTGGAATATGCAGCAGCTGGTGTGTTGTACTGGTTCGCAAAAAGGTCAGTTTTTTCACACACCCTACTTCCCTTCCCCGCACACACACTTGCGGGATTCAAACCCCTACCTAATTATGTTATGACACTCAAAATGGATGCATTAGCAAAGCATGCTATTCGCATTACTGGGAGGTTTTTCTTCTCCTGTTGTACTTATAGGGTGCTGACATCATCAGTGTTTAGAAGGGGAATGTGCATCCTGTCGTGTGTTCTCCTACTTGCCAAAAGGGACATTTCCCTCACACAAAATTGCACACACACTAACCCCCCTCACCCAAACACACACACTTGCCATTTGCAGGATTCAAGCCCCTACCTAGCTATGTTATGACACTCAAGACGAACGCATTAGCGGAGTGCCCTATTCACATTACTGAGCGGTTTCCCTTCTCCTGCTGTACTTATAGGGTGCTGACATCATCAGTGTTTAGAAGGGGAATGTGCATCCTGTCGTGTGTTCTCCTACTTGCCTAAAGGGACATTTCCCTCACACACAATTGCACACACACTAACCCCCCTCACCCAAACACACACACTTGCCATTAGCAGGATTTAAACCCCTGCCTAACTATGTTATGACACTCAAGACAGACACATTAGCGGAGCACGCTATTCACATTACTGGGAGGTTTCCCTTCTCCTGCTGTACTTATAGGGTGCTGACATCATCAGTGTTTAGAAAGAGGAATGTGCATCCTGTAGTGTGTTCTCCTAGTTGCCAAAAGGGACCTTTCTTTCATACAGAATTGTACACACACTAACCCCCCTCCACACTCACTGAGCATTTGCAGGATTCAAACCCCTATCTCACTATGTTATGACACTCGAGAAGGACGCATTAGCAGAGTGCGCTATTCGCATTATTGGTAGGTTTTCTTTCTCCTGCTATACTTATAGGGTGCTGACATCATCAGTGTTTAGAAAGGGGAATGTGCATCCTGTGGTGCGTTTTCCCAGTTGCCAAAAGGGACATTTCCCTCACACAGACTTGCACACACACCAACCCCGCTCACCTACACACACACACGCTGAGCATTTGCAGGATTCAAACCCCTACCTAACTATATTATGACACTTGAGAGAGACGCATTAGCAGAGAGCACTATCCGAATTACTGGGCATCTGTTCTGCACCTGCAGTATTTATAGGGTGCTGACATCATTATTTCTACAGAGGTATGTACATCTAGTACTACCTGTCAGGTGGGGGATAGCATATATATGCATTTGCAGCCACCTACATCAGGGTCAGATATGCACATCGCACTGGCAGGTTATGTTCTATACCATGCTTCGTGACCACAGGACCTGTAACACACAACACAACCAGTTCGGACCACCCCTCCCACATCCAGGAGACACACTTTGCTTCCCTGGGAACAGTGCCAAGATATGCAGGTGTTCACATACACCATTCCAGTTGTTAACATCAGGTACAGGTATGTTGTGTGTGGGAACTACTCAGGCCTCTACAACATTACCCTACAGCCATTACAATTTGTGAGTCCATGTGCTATGGCAGGACCACTCACCACAGCCACAAGGGGGAATACATATTGCACCTGACCATCTACAACATGGGTACTCATTGTTCCACACCAGAGGTAGACCACTAGTGTTGATATCTGGCCATACCCACCTTTCCCTGGACATCCATATCCCATCCCCACCCCCAGGCAAGGTTGTCACTGCAAACAAAGTGTATATCAAAAGCAGACTTTACACTTGTGAAGACTGGGGTGGAAGACTTCAAAGGACCCATGCTGGGGGAGTATACAGGCCACTCTGCATAATCCTGCATAATCCTTGACAATTGCATTCTATGAGCATGTGGAAGGTTTGCATTAATCATGCTATCCCAAATATACCCATGACTGCTCCACAACAGGACACCTGTCAGGTGTACACCAGCCATATATGAGCTGTCCAACAGACAGAGTGAGCTAATACATTGCAGAGCAGTAGCCCACAGAGGGAGGACATCTCTGAACAGTACTGGCACGACACTTCAATCCCTCATAATCATCATGACAAATGTTGACAGTGAAATTGTCCAGACAATGCAGATAAGGCTCCCCTCAGTCTGTTATTGATGCCCACTGTTAGAGGTCCTCAGCAACCCTCTTCCAGCACACACCAACAACATGGATGTGGCTTAGCAAATTCAACCCCTGGGATCTCCACTGTGTCCCTGCTTGACAGAGGCACAGCACACTAGCCTCACACGGTGCCTTATGTGACCTACTTTACAGTGGCACAGTAGCCTGCTGTACTGGGGAGGCAGACGCCAAGCACACTCTGGCTAAGCTGTCATTCCCTAGGGCAAACAGCCTAGTGTTGACCTCTACACCCATATGTTTAATTGTCAGATGCACAATATTTGTTGCTGATAGACTGTTTGCAGGTCTTTATTGCCATAGCATTCCCTGTTTCTATGAATAACTTGTGTATCTGTGGAGGATGTTTGAATATGGGAGGGATCCACTATATCACGTATGTCTCTGTAGTCATTTAACTGTGTGCACTGGGCAGATTGCTGTAATGTGGTTGGTTCCTGGAATAACACGTACAAATACCAGATATGTGTGGCCAAATGCTAAACTGAGATTTGGCCTAAGTGTGTGAGCATGCCCAGTTCAGGCTTCCCATGGCATGTTGTCTGACATATGTCTCATTTATCAAAGTGTGCGGGCATGCCCAGTGTGAGCTTTCCATATGTTGAACTCTGCAGCCCACCACATTTGTGGATGAGTGTGAACTTCAACAATATCTCATGTTTATGGTTGTGTGTTGTGTGTCATGTTGTGTAGTTACTGTCCAACTGCTTTGTGTCTGAACACAACAGGGATTATACTCTGCCTGCAGGGTTTGCATGGGATACTTTGCATACAGTTGTCAACATCCTTTTATACTGACTTAACACTGTAGTACCGTATAGTGTACTGGTTCAGTACTTTCACTGTGGTGGACAGTATCTTGGCCTTTAGACCTATCACTGCTTTACATTTTCATAGTGAGCACAACAGCCTGGTTAGGGGCCAGTTGTGCACATCTGACCATGTTGCATTATGTTCAGATATGAACTACTTAAACCAGGCTTGTCCAACATTGGTAGTGTATTCCACAACATAGGTGTACATTGGCAAACACTAGCGATGTGCCCTAGGCCATTTCTAATGCTAGTCGGAGAGTGTGTTTGTCCTCTGACACACATTGTAGGTGGAGTTTGCCATGACATATGTCATGGTTAGTATACTGTGCCTCCGTCTACCCATGACATAACAGTGATACCCAGGGTAAACCTACCATCTCCCATCCACTCATCAAGATTCCTCTTCAGGAGAGTCGATGAGTGACTCTCTGGCTAACCTGTACTGGGAGTTTACTCATGAGTAGGGGTGGCTTCTGCGTTATGGATCATTCAGTACAGCTTGTCCTACGTATGTCAGTGCTGGGGTTCAGGTCTCTCATGTGCATAGCTCACTGCCATTCAGATTGTGCAAGGTGCAGCATGTTCATTGATTCCAGCTTGGACATGGCTTTATACATCAGGCACAGCTTGCCTCTGGGTGGGCAGTATGGCAGTGTGTGGAGCTGCAGTTTGTTTAATCAGGCAACACATGGCATCTGTTCAAGCTCTTTGATACTCCTGGTGAGGTACTTTTGGGGACTTTACAGTTGATGGAGGTGTCTGCTGAGGTACATCCCACCATGTAGTCAATTGTAACGCTGATGAAGGATGACTGCAGAGCCACAATGACCTCCCCTTATCTAGATCTGACAACCTTCATGGTAGGTGGGTATATGGTATGTTTCTGTAACCACTAAAGCCACATGTTTGTCCAATGCAGGATATCTATCATCTTGTGTCCCCAGGTCTCTCATTACATGTTAAGTACTTAATGGGTTAACACCTATGTGGTAATTGGTGGGCACTTACTGTATATCCACAGGGGTTGACTATACACTTTTCTGCAATTAGCTTGCTGACATGGCTATGGCACCAGTAGTCTGTTTCTATGTGGCCCTTTTGTGGGATGCTTGTGTCAGCTGGGGGGTCAGATATGGTGGCCAGTTTGTAGTCCTCTGCAAACATGTTCAGACACAGTCCTTCCATGTTGGCCTTTACCTATGGGACATATATACCAAACGAGGGAGGTCCCAGGACCAAGCCTTGTGGGATGCCAGTTATATCTGGTTTGTAGTCTGACATGGCTGCAGCATGTCTGACCATGTCAGTTCTGTCCTTGGTCTGGGTTGCAACCCCTCTACTGACATAGGGGTTTATACTTAAGCTGGTGAGCCTATCTATAATGAACACGTGGGGTATTGTATGGAAGCCTTTGCAAGGTCCAGCTACGCTGTGTGGACCACATTGCCCTCATCAATGACCTTAAATGAGTCAAACATGTTTAAGGGGCAGCATCTGCACTTAAGAAAGCCACACTGGGTAGGGTCCAGTGTCAGTAGGTCCCCAATATCTTTATGTCTGCGGTACATGCTAATCCTTTCCATAGCTGTGCAGACCAAGCTTGTCAGGATTCTGGGGTGGTAGTTTGCAGTATCCATTCAGGCAACACCTTTGTTGAGAAGGACCACTGTTGTTGTACACTGCTCTTTGGGTACATATCCTGTGGTAAGGCTGACATTGAGCAGTAGTGTGATTTGGCATTCCATTCTTCTTGGAGTCCATGTTGGACTCAGCCCAGGACACCATCTCATACCATTGCTGCTGTGTGTTTTGCTTTGTAGATGCTGGCTGTTACCTCAGCATCTGCAATGTCAGGGTGGCCAGCAGTCTGCTGGGATAGATATTTTGAATTCTGGGGTTGCACTGCACCTGTCAGGTTGTATGTTGGCAATATGTGTGTGTGTTTGGTATGTTGTTTGTAATATTTGAGTGATTCAGAGCATATCCGTGAATTCCCAACAAGGTTCCTACCATCATTTGAGAAAGCCTTGTGATTATCCTTAGTGTTCTGTACAATTTGTATATTCATAGGTTCATAGGTTCATACTAGGCTATCCACCCTATGGCATTTATAAGCCTAGCCAGAGTGTGTGTGGCTTTCGCCACCCCTTGCTATGTGAATATTATGGCCATTTATGATTTACTTTACTGTGCCTCTGTCTGGACGTGACACAGTGAAGACCCCCAGTGTACATCTACGATCATCCATCCACTTGGCAAGATTCCTGTTGAAGAGTGTCAGTGAGGGGCTCTGCCTAACATGGAGTGGGATTCTGTTCCAGGGTGTAGGGAGCCTCTGGGTTATGTATCTGTCCCTCCAGCACATCCTATTTCATTATGTGTTGAGGATGACATCTCTCACTCTCACAGCTCCGATGGCTTTGGGTTTTCTGGGGTGGAGCATGTCCATTACTCCTGTGTTGGACATGGCCTTGTACAACAGGCATACAACGCCTCTGTGTAGACAGTATGTGACTGCATTCAGCTGGGGTGTCTACAGCCAGGCAGCATATGACATATATTTGAGACCCTTTATCCTCTTGGTGAGGTACCTTTGAGGTCTTTCTAACTGCTGCAGGTGTCAGGTAAGGTACATCCCAAATGAGGCATTGTACTAGATTATGGGTCTGATAAGAGAACAGTACAGGGGCACAATGACCTCTGTTGACGTAGATGTGAATCCTTTCATGATACGGTGTCCAATATAGACAGTCTTCCTAGCCAGATTGGCAATGTGAGTGTCACATAACAGGTTACTGTCCACTTGTGTCCCTAGGTCCCTGATTACTCCTTCCGTACATAATGGTTTACCACCTATGTGGTAATTTGTGAGTACCTTGTTTGGTATTTGGTGGGACATTCATACTGTCCAGTGTCTTCAGGATGGCTGAGTGGGGTTCCTGTGTGTGAGAGTGTGGTCTGTAGCATGCTACAGACTGTACAGTAGTTTTGCCTATGGTTAGGTGCACATGGGTGGTCTCCGATGCTTCGTGCATTGTCAGTTACCTGGACGTATGGGTGTCTGCTGAATATGGATACTCCCCCTCCTTTTATGTTTTGGTGCAGGTTTTGGGGCCATAATGCATGATATGAGGTATAACCTGGTAGTGCTGGTGTGCTGTCAGGAGGCTTGCAGCAGGTTTCTGTCACTGCACAGACATCAATGTTCTCCATACTGGGGAGGGCCTCAGGAGCATGCATATTGCGGTTTACACATCTGGCATTGGTCAGCATTACCCTTATGTTTCTTACCACTTATGTTTTCTAGGGTGGTGGGTTAGTCTTTTCAGCCTTGCCTATGTAAGGCTCTATGGAGGTGGCAAAAGCCTTATCCAATATCCAGACGCCCAGGGGTAACAGGTGCAAGCCATCCCTGGAACAGCAGCGTGGCTTGTCAAGCATGACATCCCAAGCAGACAGACATTCGATCCCCTTGGAATGACAGCAGTAATTGTGCCACTTGTTAAAGCTGATCATTCTGTGTTTGTACTATGGCATCATTCTTGGTGAGGGTAGGATGCTGCAAATGGTCAGTGTCATACCGGCCTGGACTACATAATCGGAGAGCTCATCTATGTCTCTTTTCATGTAGTCCAGGGAGGTACATCTCAGGTCATTCACGCCAGCATGGACAATGACTGCATCATATTTCTACTTGCTTTGGGGTGACCTGCGTACTTGTGTTATGTCGCGTGTTAGCAGCCTACAGGCAGCTTACTGTACCCTTGTTCAGTCTGGTGAGCAGGACAGCAGTGTGTCTGACTATGGAGTCACCTATTACAACTGTATCAGGCATGTTGTTTCTCCTTCTAGCCTGCTACTGTTTGGCACACCAGCTTTGTGTATTATGTGTTGCATGTGCTATGTTTGGAGGTTGTGGTTGCTTGGGTGTCTGCTTTGGAGGCCTCTGTTGGCATGGTGTGTTTGTAATTAGGGCCTCCGGGAATGTTTTTCTGTGTTTATGTCTTTGGTTTGCAGTTGTGATAGATCTATGTGGGACTGGGTTTGTGGTGTGTGTGGTTACCTTCTCCTCCTGACTAGTTTTGACAGTACTGAGTTGAGGGAGCTCAGCCTCCGGTTTGGATAAATGGTTGCATCTCTCACATATATTTGTATTTCTTGGAGGGAGTTGAGGGTTGTCTGTGTACTTGGGGCAGGTGTAACATTGCCTCAGGATTCACAGATTCAACTTGTTGTAGCTGGCCTTAGTGGATTGTATGTGTGGACATATTTTATTGCCATACTACTGATCAGTGATTACTTCCCTTTTTATGTTTGCTCTATCATGTAGTAGCTTCCTCATTCTCTTGCATGGTTTGGTAATGGCTGGAGTCTAGCATGCCAGATGCCTGCGTGTATGGCATTGTGTCTTGTTGTTATTTGGGATTGCATAATCCAAGCATTCCTGGCTGTGTTCATGGAATGCCTGTATAACAGGTTCTGAGGTGTGGCCCATATTTTGCACCTGCACAGGGCCTTTAATGGATTCCACATCAGTTTGGAGGAGTGCAACTTTTGCTTTACACATGTTTTTCACTGTGGTTTTCTGGCCATGGACTGTGGTCAGGATGTGTATATCCAGTGTGATTACTCTATGGTCTGGTCTTATCAGTGAGGGATACACTTCTCATCTTGCCATCCAGTACCCATGTTGCTGATTATCACATCCAGTATGCTTACCCCTCTTGTGGGAGTGGTATGTTGTTCCTGGGCATTTTGGTTTATGGATTCTAGGAACTTTTCTCCTACAGTGTTGGAGCTAGTATAATGCTCCCAGTCTATGTCTGGGTATTTTCAGTCAAGCAATATAATGTGGTTTGGAGGGCTTGATATATTCATGTATTCCAACATAGGCCAGGTGCAGTTCCTGGTGTTAGGACAGTAGTCTGTAGCAGGCTATAAACTGGGAAGCAGTTTTAGCCACTGTTACTTGACCATGGCTAGTCCATGCTGCTTCTTGTTGTGGTACCAACATGAGGGTGTGGTTATCCTTGACAATTATTGCTAGTCACCCTCCTTTTGTAGCTTGTTCCATGTTTTGAGGCTGTACAGCACAGTAGGAGGTGTAACCTGGTAGTGTTAGGGTGCTGTTGTGAGCCTTGACCCAGTTTTCTGTTACAGAACAGATATCAACATTCTCCATACTGGGTGAGTTTATACTGCATGCATCTTGCTGTTTAGACTTCTGGCATTGGGTAGCATTACATCTAGGTTCTTATCCCTTGTGATACCTATGGAGGTGGGTTTGTGTTTTGAGCCTTACCTATTCAGGGCACGCTGTGGGTAACAACAGCCTTTGCCAGTATCCATAAGGCCTGGACTGATAGGTGCACGCCACCCCTAGCAGGTGGAGAATCATGTCATGCTCAGCATGTCATCCCAGGCTGGCACACATTGGATCCCCTTTGACTAACTGCAATACTTCAGCCAATTATTGCAATTGATCATCCCATCGTCATATTGTGGCATCATGCTTGGTGAGGGTAGGATGTTAGTCAGGGTCTTCAAGTGTTTATATACTACATGGTGTTACATTGCTTAACACATGGCATTCATGCCTCAGGTGGTGCTGCAGGGCTGCCTCTGTCGGATGCACATATTACACTCCCTGTACATGTTTGAGAGCAGGTTATGTCATTTTAGGCATCCATGTTATTATATGAGTGAGTCAGAGAGGGGTATCATTCCCAGGGTTCCTACTGAGCCAGTGTTTGTGCTATGCGTTGCCTCTTTGCCAAGGCCAGGGCATACTGGGCATGCCTCCTTCTGCCTTCTGGGGCAGGCTCAGGTTGTTCCTCCTCCGAGTCACGCTCTGCTAGTGATGGCCTTGGCAATGGGTGTGGGGGCCCCC